>NW_009196291.1:112992-114763 GCF_000690835.1 Fulmarus glacialis | reverse complement strand
TCTTCCTTTCCCCCTTCCGATCCCCTCCCCCATCCCGCCAGGGGGGAGTGAGTGAGCGGCTGCATGGTGCTTAGTTGCTGCCTGGGGTTAAACCATGACACAAGCACACTACAGGTGTTTCTTTGGCTGACATTTCTTCTATCCCTTTGACCGGTAAAGGTGGAGGTATTGTTCTAAAATACTGCACAAATTTTTAAGAAACAGCTAAAAGTAAAGTTGTAGACAAAATTAAGGAATAAAAATGGGAGAGAGAACATAATAACTTCAGAAAAGCTTTTAACTCCCTAGGTTTGATAGCTTCTGTTAGTGGTATGTTATCTCTATTGAAATGCCATGAAAAGGTTAACAAAACTATAATAATCTAGGCTGTAGTTATCTTTTTGCTGGTGTTTGAGTATTGTTTTCTTTGAGTTAGCTGTATATTTCTCCTCTTATCTCCTTGTAGATGATGCATGATAATCTTATTTTTAAAGTATTACAACCCCTCAGTCTGTAAATAGCGGTGTGGCACCTGCGGCTTTTCCAGGACTAATTCTGGAGTTTTATTTCCTGATGCTTTAATTAATCTTGTGCGAGCTGTAAATGTCAGTACATATTTTTACAGCATCTTTGCTGTTGGGAAGTGAAATAGTTGAAAGAATTTCTGACAGGATAACTTCCTCTTCCCTTTCAGTTTACCAGGTCTAAATATATAGCAAAATGCAGCTGTCTGAAATTACTTTAGTGATCTTAGTTGAGTTCTGCATTTCTAAGCCCTGTTTCTCTTGCATGCTGTCACTCGCTGTTTTGTTTGTACTCCAAGTTGAGATACAAGTGATTCAAGTGATACACGTTTGTTCAAACTCTATATTCTCTTACCTTTAGTTATAACGCCTTCAGGCTGGAGTTGCCCTTGTCATATTGATGAACCTGTATTTCGTCTACTCCAGAAATACGAATAATGCTTCTGTCCTGTCACATTTGGAACAATTGCTAGCCAGAGTACTGCATAAGAAGCAATTTCTAAACTTGTGTCTGCTCTGGTTATGTAATAGCAGAATTACGAGAACTTAAGGAACAATGGCTAATAACGAGCTGCCTTTTTTAATGAAAACTATGTGCAAGTCTCAGTGATACCACTTCCCAGTCATTTTATCAAAGATATTTGACCCCTTTGCATTCTAACTAAAGCTTTCAAAATCTAACTAGTGTGCTTTTAAATTCTTCTTCATGTGCAGAATCCATGAAGCGTTAAATTTTCTGTAAATTGGTATGGTAGAAATGTTAATATATGAACTACAGGTGATCAATAAGCTGTTAAGCAGTTGACATTATGTATTGTCCTTCTAAAACCAACCAAACAAAAAACCTGGAAGTATGAACAAATTTAGTTTCATCATGTTGTATTTGAATAATTTAAGCTTTTTACAAGGGAATACACCTATATTTAAAAAAAAAAAAAAAAAAAATCTGTTTGGCTGTCTGGAAACATTGATATTAAAGATGGTACCTTTCCCTTCATATGGGTTTTGAGATTTGTGTGGTAGCTCTGGGAGCCTCTGTGCAATGAGTTCTCTTTAGAGGATTTAAAATAAAATCCATAGCTTCTGTATTGTGGGCAGAAAATGTCCATTTTTAACTGTATAATAAAATCCAATACTGTTATTGCAGGTTTGCTTATTTGCCACACAAACTAAGGAATTGATTTATTTACTTTGAAGTAATAATATTAAGAATACAAAAATAAAATTGTGAAACAAATGTCTGAGAAAATAATCATGTTCTGTAACCT
>NW_009196291.1:29307-112961 GCF_000690835.1 Fulmarus glacialis | reverse complement strand
TTGAATCATTCCTGCGCTATAATCTGTATTGTGTTTTTGACCTTTAGCTTTAGCTTTTCTGATCTGTGTCATGCACTTAAATTCTATCCATAATAGTATCATGATGGTATACTGTCCCTTAGCACCTCCATGAATTTTATTTGTCAAATTAAGATTATGTGTTAAGCTGAGACAATAAGTTGAAGAGAGAAGGTAGGCACTCTGTTGGGGAGTGGTAATTGTTTTGAGTGTTTCTCCTAAAACATAATATTCGGTAGTTATGTTGTGCTGTTTCTCAAAGTGACACCAAAGCAATAATCTGCAGACTTAAAAACTTCTCCTTTTTTTTTAACCCTTTTCCCGATGCCCAAGAAAAGTAGTGAAATTACTTTATATAAGAATGTATACATCACATAAAGTTGCAGCAATGAGTATAGTTTAAGAAGTTACCTAAAAATTCTGGTCAATAGTTGATGTTGGAGCTCTTGAACCTGCCAAACTGGGTGGTTGTTAAGGGGAAATATACATTTAAGTTGTTTGACAACTCGCCTTTATTTTGGTCTGTAAATATGGTAACTTGATAAATACCAGAATGCAGAGGTGTCTGAAAAGGAATAGTAAACAAATCTGTTTTATGTTTGAAGACATGACTTGTGGATCTAGAACAGTATTACGCATTATTTCTTTTACACCTGAATTGATCTGTAATATATATGCAGTATTCTATAACATAATATGTTAGTAAAGTAGCGCTTAAAAGTTCCACCTACCAAGAAATGGAATGAGCACGACGGAGTACTCATTGTACTAAGAATCAGTGCATTGGTGACAGGAAACGTCTCTGAATGTGGTAGCGTTTTTAGTATGTTACTACTTGATAAGGTTGTATCTTCCCAGCTGGTACTAGAATCGTGTGATGATGTGGTGGGGTACGATATCTATTGGGATTAATAAAATCTGATAAAATGACTGTAGATTAGTATTTTACCGGCTGAATATAATGGTGTCAATTCTGTTTGTCTTGTATGTCTTGGATGAGGGAACAGTTATAAGAGCCTAGCTGGACTGTATAAAATTTCCCATTCTTACAAATCATGACTGCCATGTGGTATGGGTTGCACCTATCACTAGAGAGGAAAATAAATTCAGGAAGTCCTTATTGCTTAGGTTGGAGAGAAACTAATGCTAGCCTTCACTAACTAGTCCTTTCCTGCAATGTATTTCCACCCTCTATCAATAGCATAGTTTCAGGGGAAGCAGAATATGTCTGGGCAAGTTTTTACCCACTTACTGGTCACTCTGCTACTACATACTTCTACAAAGTCATTTTGGACACTGCCAAAAATATAAGGTGAATACGAGAGAAATATTCTTTACTGCTTTCACAGACATTTATGATAATGCATAAAATTTTCAAAATCACTTAGTGTGGGAGACTAGATATCTGTAAGGATCTAGGTAATAGAAGTCCGCACCACTGTTGGAAACGGTACTTCTACGCATAATTTCCATTGGATTTTTTTCCTCAAGGATCTCTGCCTAGCTAACTTCCAAAGTTTTGCAAATAGTATTCTGTCATCCTAGCTATTCTTTGCTGTTTTTAAACTGAAGGTCAATTTGCATTTGGGGTTTGGGGTTGTTGGCTTGGGTTTTTTCCCCTTTCTATTGCCATTGCCACGCAAATAGTTCTGTTTGGTTGCTTTAGTCTATGCAATTTACTGAAGCTTTGTCATGAAAACTAAAGTAAGATTAGAGCAAGGTGAAACTCAGAAAGGTTTGTGCTTTCAGGTCATAGGTAGCAAATGATCTATGACCACACCGTGGAAGCAGTATGCCAAGAACAGCTAACTCACCAGGCGAGGATGCCAGAAGCAGTTTCCTCTTTATGTAAGCAGTGATCTGGCAATGAATTCCCAGTTTACAGGCTTTTAGGGGTTGATATAAAAACATCTTTGCAAACTGAGTATTGTAACATCCATGTTCAGCAGATCTGAATTTATTTAACAGTTTGTTCAAGTCTTCTGCTAATATATTCTACCAAAACAATCAATTTGGTTCATGCTTTTTAGGAGTTCAAGGGGATTTTTGGAGAACATTGCCATGCAAAAAATATGTTAGCATCAAATATTTCAATACCAATAGGGGCCCATAGGAATAAGATCAAAGATTACTTTTTGATGCAATGAGACTGGAAGTTAGACAGTCTACTTAAAGGCAGTGCTTTAACAAGCAGTATAAGCCCATGTTGCCATCCAGACACATGTTTCTCTTCCCTTCCCTTGGCTGCTACATTTTATCAGTTGTGCTGGTGTAAACGCATGTACAGCAAGGCAATCAATTAAATCAGGGAACAGATCGAGGTTACACCTAAGGTGGCAGTTTCACAGATGGCTGACCCACACAGACTGGGTTGGGTCTTTGCTACAAGAAGGGGAGGGGTGTATGTGCTCTTCTTGGTTGTGACCATGCAGTTGCATACTGCATACTTGGTCTCATCTGGTGAGAATGTTGGAGCTTTCCCAGAGTCAATAGTTACAGATTTTTTTGCTGGACTGTTGCATTAAATTGATGTGTGGAGAGTTGAGAGTGCTGTGACCTAACACAAGACAAAAATGATGAACAGTACAGTACAGCAGAGTAGAACTTACACATTCCAGAGCTTACAAGCTGTTACACTGCTTACTGAATCTTCTGGAACCTCATGCTTTTGGATGAGGTGTCAAAAATTGTCTAAACAGATACAATGGTTTGCTACCAGGAAGAGTAGTATCACCTACTACTTGGATTGGCTCAAGCATTTGTCATCAGGAGCTAATTTAGCTCATTAAATTTGCCTACCAGAATCTTAAAGAAATGTAATGAATCTATGAAGAAATATCTTGTTCAATCTTCTTATTTTTATAATGAAGTCATATGGTACTCTGTCTTCAGTACCATTGCTGGTTCATGTCAGTTTACTGACATGACCAGCTTTACCATCACCAAGAGTAGTAGATGACAGATTAAGGGCACTCTGGCAACATGTGGAGACCAAAATATGTGTCAAAATGTTGCATGCAAGCTTTTTACCTGGAGTAAGGTTTTAGTTTCATATGTATAAGTTTCATGACTGTAATCACATTAGCTACAAATGCAGATACACAAGTCTGGGGAGTAAATATTGGTTTGTTTTGCTTTAATAAGTTTTTTTTATTCTGTTCAGTGTGACATTGATGATGTCTAAATGGAAATGAGTTCCTAACTAACCTTTACATCTGTGATTGATGCTGCTGGTGATGTGTGTTCATAGATACTCAGCCCTGGATTATGCATGAACTAACACATGGAACAAAAATGTCAGCTAAACTGGTACAAAATTTATGTACCCCTATGCATAAGAATAACCATGATGGTAAAGCAATTGCACGATTTAGAGAATTCAGGTGTCAATGAAGTATTTTATTTGATAAGATTTTTTGCCTTAAGTATTAAAAAATAAGCTGATGTTAAAAAAAAATGTTTCATGCCACTGCAGCATTAGAAAAGTGCTTTTTCAGATTTCACAGATGACAGGTCAGATTCTGTCAAGTCAGATTGGATTGTGTCATTCCCGGTCTGTTACATAACAGGGCATGAGCAGTATAAACTGACAGTACGCTGCAGATGGGAAATAAAATCTAAAGTTTCCTCAAACCTGGAATAGAATGAATGCAAATTCTCATGAAGCATTTTGATACTCTTCTTGATACAGAGAAGACTCTTAAACAAAAGTAGCTCTGCTGATGTCATGGAACTGTTTTTCTGCTCTGTACATCAGGTAGTACTCAATGCAAATAATTCTGTTCCAGTGGTGCTAACAAGATAGTTTCTTTTTGCCTCTTATTTAAGTCTTTAAGGTAGTCTTTTCAATAAACATATTTTGGTTAGGAATAAATTGAAAACCAAAACAAACTACTGTGGTTCTGTTGATTTCAGGGATACTTCATTCATCATGCAGAAAGCATGATAATATAATCCAAAGTGATCAAGAAATATTGGCCTAGTAAGTTACTGCCCGTTAGTTGAGTCACAGTGATGTAACTCAATAATAGTTCATAATAGATTCCACATACTGATTCAGATGAGCTAAATTAAACCATTGTGTTTGGTTACCACGGTTTGGGGTAACTTATGCAGAATGCTAACTTGGTCACCTGGAACTGTGTAAGGAAATCTATTCTGCTAAGAGACCATATACTTTTGCACAAGAATAAGATATGCTGCTATGAGAGTTTTTACACCAATCTTATTGCACCTGTTTCAGAGAATAGAGAGGGACCAAGAAGACTTTTTGGTTCAACTGTACTCATGTAGTTAGAGCAGCAGAAGTTTTCAGTGTATGGCTGTAAATCTACAAAGTACCTCTTCATCCAGCTTCCCTCTGAGATATTGCCACTTTAATGTAGTATTCATAAAATATGTTAGAGAAAGGTGTTTGAAATGCTAGGGCATTTTGGGGTTATTCTACTTAAATCTAGGTTATTATTTTTCACCTCTGAAGAGGAAATCTTGTTGTCATCTATTCTTGTAAATCATCTCTCTTACAAACGTTTTTCATGAGCTTATTCCATTATTGCCTTTTGAATGGACTAGCTGGCCAGAGATTTTTGTTTAACAATTTTTAGATTATATTCCCCCGCTATTCTTTCTTGTTGTCTCATAACTTTGAAACACTGTAGTAAACTGCTACTTCTATAAATTACACTTTTTTTTTTTTTAAATTACACAATAATATATCTTCCCAAGTGGAACAAGCTTTTTCAGATGGTATACTTGAGGATGATGCTGGATATAGCATGTCTACCAGCAAGTCACTTCTAAAAATTTGCTCTCATAATTATCTTTTCCCTTCTTATTATTATCTGACCTTTTAACTCTTTTAGTTTAGAATTAAAAAAAGAAAATCCAAGAATCTACTTAGCACTTAGATAATTCTCCTAACTTGCTTTTATTTTCTTATGCTACAATTTCATTTCCATTCCAAGGCGGTTTTGCACTAACAAATGCAGCCATAGAAACAACTTAGTTGCTCATTTTACTGTTTGTCCTTTAATATCTTGGTACTTTTCTGTTTCTGCATACGTCCCATTAGCTATTCAGTGTCTATGGCATGTCAAATACCACATTTCCTAGTTTTTGTTCAATAAAGATTTTTGAAACATTAGTGTTGTAATGTAACCCAAACCATTTTAATCTTACCGTGTTGTTCTGTCTTTGTGTTCTCAATTCTAAATCTATTGAGGCACTTAAATTTCTTTTTCCTTTTTTTTTTTTATAGAATCACTCCTGTAGATATTGCACATACCCTAGAAAAACACAATATTAAGGTCTAATGTAGGTTATGCCTTTTCATTGCACTTATTTATGAACTGAGGTTATCCTAAAGCTGGTATATAGTGTACTAAAACAATTCCTTGTCAGCCTGAGAAATTCTCATTTGGTGGAGCTGGTTTTCTAATCAATGCTGGGTCCTTTCGTATGGATTACCTGATTTGGTATATCCTACAAGGAGCATTATACAATTTTCCTGTGCTTCTGGATGACATTTTCAGGAGTTTGCCTTAGGAGGGAGGGTATAAGCCTGTAATTCCAAGGCACCTGATTTTTCTTGCCTCTGTCTTTTCTCTCAACATTTGATTGATCCCTCTGATTATCCTTTATGTGCAATTCTTTCCTGGAGGTACAAGGCCAGTCTCCTTTCAGGGTTAATTCTGGACTTAGTGAGAGAGACAGACAGACCAGTCTGGGGCATGAAGCCCCAGTAATGTCGTAATTAGTTTCAGAAGGAAGGCAGAAGTGCAACTGCAATGAAAAGTGGTCCCGGTCTACATTGTGCTTAAAGCTCTGCATTAATTGGAAGTCTCTGGCCATATTGCAAATGTGGCGCTTGCATTATTTTTTAGAGTAAGCAGGAACATGTGTATATGCCTGTGTGGGGCAGTCATGCCTTTTTCCTTTCCTTGAGTGTTAAACACTTCTGTTGTATATTGCGTCACAATAATACAACATCTTTTTTTAAAGACGTTATCTCAGTGTAAGCCAAGTAAGTCTGTTTGCAGTGTGTAACAAATTGACTTGGTAGCAGTGGATGCTGCAAATCACAGAAATGGGTTGCTTCTGAAAATGAGCTCTTTCTACATTTAAATATCATAACTTGACAGTTGTGATTTAATATGCAGCGTAACAGATGCTACAGTATGGACCATTTTCAATCTCTGCCATCATGTGTGGGCAGATTTGGAGGTTGAGACATGGTTCACCTCTGCAGCATGTTAATTAAGCGTGTTGTCTTTTGCTTTAATCCATGTTGCTATTCTTAAATCAAAGTGCGGTTTCCAGCTGTTCTTCCACTACACGCTTAAGAAGTTTTTCAAACTGTTTGGTCGTTGAGAGATCAAACCCAATATCTATAGATTTGAATTCTTACTGTCTTTTTATTGTGGTTGTTTTTAACATTGATATTGTCTCTGTCAGTCTCCAGGAACTTTCTGTCACCCTACCAAGCTATTAAAGCTGTCTGTTTAAATGAGAATAGAAAGTTGACTATGTTACGAAGATGTGCTGTCTGCATGCAATGCATCACTTGTGCCATTTTTTTTCCCCAATTATTGCTCATTCTTTGCTGTTGCATGTGTCCCCTGTTTTCCCCTCTTTTTTTCCACTTTGGAGAATTAACCTGTTACTCTGGTCTCCAGTCTTCACTTGATTTTATCAACAAATAACACAGAGAAAATAAAAGTTTAATAACGGAAGGAGGTTTCTGATGGTTTTCTTCTTAAAGCTAAAAATAACTTCACTGAGTGAACAATAGTCCTTGTTTATGGGGGTTTGTCTCTTAAGTTTGTTTGGTTCAGTGTGGCAGGTTTTTTCCTTATGTATTTCCTCACGATATGCACCTTTTTAGTCAGCATTATGTCCAGTTACTAAGGAAAAATAACTTCCATGCCTCCATATTTTGTGATAATACCTACTTCATTCTCCACTATTACTTCCTCTGTAATGATGCAAAACCCGATGTGTTTCCAATCTCTATGTTTCAGATCTCTTAATTTTCATTAATTCATTGGCCCACACAGAAGAATGGATAAATCAATAGGTAACCAAACAGCTTATTCAAGCTGCTTAATATTTGCATTGTTAACTGGTGTTGGTAAAACAGGCAGCCTTTTTTGGCTGTGTACGAGGTCTTCGTCAATGGTGAAAATAAAAAGAAGTTTAATTCATTTATACCCTTTATCTCTTTGTCACCAGATATGTTTCACATCCAAAAACTTTTAAAAGTGACCTTTTTTTCTTTTTTTGCAAAAATGCTTTTCCATTTACTTATGAAATATGCTGGCCTAGATATTCCCAGTAGATTTTTCTAAACACTTTTATTGGATACCTAACTGTGCTTGCACTGAAAGCAACGAATGTAACTGATGATATTTTCATAGTAACAACACAATATTGATTCTCAGTGGAATTCGTGAGAGAATGAATTGCTGAGAATATGCATGAAATTAATTTCTTTTTTTTTTACATTAAAATAACTGCATTGTAGAAGTGTCACAAAGCAAATTTCAGAAGAAGAAACAGGAAAATAAAATAAAATAAACAAAATGTAAATGTTATCTCACAAAACTCCATAGAACACAGATGTAGTGCTTGCTCAAAGAACCTGTATTCATGCATTAATGACCTTAGCATCCCAATTCAAGAGAAATTATTGTAACATAATGGAAAAAATATAAATAAGATGGACATGACCCCAGATTAGTGTACTTTCATAGAACGTTATATTCAGTTGTGTTGGCCTGAGAAATTAATTCCCAGCTTTAATGATTTTTGTGTTCCAGGGCATAGTGGATTTGGGGTTTTGCTGTTGTTCTTGAAGGGTAGAAGACCATTAAGCTTGCCATATGATTTTTCTATCAATGTCATATTTTCTGTTCTGAAGTCTTGACAGTTTGCCAGCAAGTTCCCAAAGTTTGCGCTTTGGGAACAGGCTACAATAAAGCTTTCAGATGTGGTGTATATCTTTGAAAATGATTCTGTTTTAACATATATCTAAAAGCAACATTTTGACATGAGATATAAGGGGAAGAGCTTACTGAAGGCAGGCTTCAGTACTAAATGGACTCAAATTCCTTTAGTATGTTGGATGAGGAAAATCTTTTCAGGATAATTTTACCTCATCTTCTCTCGTGCATGTGAGTATTTAATGTGATCTTCGTAAAACATTAGTCACCAAAGTCATAGAGCAGCATTGGTATAAGGGTTTGCCTCTGACATTGGAAAGAAAGCAATGAAATAAAACAAGAATCTTAATCCCTTATGAATTACCTAAAATTGTTCCCATTATCAGGGATTGACCAAATCCATGAATGAATTGTTCTGTATAAGAGAA
The DNA here is from genome assembly GCF_000690835.1 of Fulmarus glacialis. Taxonomy (NCBI): domain Eukaryota; kingdom Metazoa; phylum Chordata; class Aves; order Procellariiformes; family Procellariidae; genus Fulmarus; species Fulmarus glacialis. The sequence continues at coordinate 104,575 of NW_009196291.1, read as the reverse complement.
AATAGAAACCTCCAAGGGTAGCCGGAGTGTTTTTAGATATAGAACGTGTCAAAGTTGAGGCTGGGTTGTTGTTCTGCAGAATATATTTTACTAAAACAGGAAATGCTGTGATTGCCTCAGTTTAGGAAATAAAAGGGTAAATACTTACGTGCTGGGGAGGCCAGTTGTGTTTGGGAAAGAGGTCTGACTTCTGCTGATCATTAGTTACTCATTGTATGAGTGAAGAAGAAATTACTGTTTCTTTCTGGTTTGTTTTGATGGAATCTTGCTTGCTTACTTTGAAGCACTTACTGAGCATTCCACCTTATAATACACTAGGGAAGCATAAGCTGTTTTCTGAATTTTCCAGATGCCTAAACAGAGGCACAGAGAAGGCAAGTGGATTGAGCAAAGCTTTACGGAATTACTTGGAAAGATGGGTATAGTACCTAAACATCTGAAATTCATATTGTGCAATTTGCCTAAAAACTGATTCTGCAGACCGAAAAAAACACACAAATATTTCAGTACAGGCTGTTACGGTGTGTACATGGTAAAAGGTGGAGGCCTACTTAACCCTGTGCACACACACACACATATGTACAGGTATATATAGATACAGATGTAGATATATACAGAGGTGTATGGATCACAACACAGGGTGATTAACTGAAGCCTGAGGTGGAGGACGTGCTTTTGCAGTTTATGCATTAGAATACTAACGTCTTTGGCTGTTAGCATTTTCCTGTTTCTGCAGGTTCTGCAAGATGGTTTCTAGAAATCATACACTGACTTAGCTTTCATGTTTAAATGAGAACTGGGAATTGGAAAAGGACTAGGAAATGTCCAGGTCAAGATGTAGATTAATTAAACTTGGTTGTTTAATTTGAAAGGCTTTTCTTTTGGTGTGTCTTACAAATAATTATATGAGAATGGGATCCCATTGATCAGCAGTGAATTTGAAATACATGTTGGGTCTTCTTTAGTATAGCATACATGATTTCATAATGGAGATTAAACTTGGCCTGTTTTCACATATGACATAATTTTTAATCTTAAAACAGTTTGTACTTTATATGGAAACAATAAAATAGCTAATACGACTCATAGAAGGTATTAAAACAATTCTTGCCTGTTTAGGCACTGAAAAAAGAACAGGTGCAATGCAAGCTATCAAGCTAATTTTTTGGAAGAATTGGAAACTCTTTTCACTTCTGGGTTACATTGGCTTGGAGAAGCACCATGTCTGTGTTCACATGTAACGTGTTTTGTAAAGAAATGCAATTGCTGCCTAGCTTTCCTTTTTTTCCTATAACTTTTTATGTTATGCAATATGAAAAAACCTTACTGGAAGAAGCAGTAAACAAGCAAATTTTTCATGACTTAAGCTTTGAATTCCCCATTTATCTAACTGATGTAGCCTGGATATTTACTGATATAACATGCCATGATAGATAAATTATCCTTATGTGCTTCTAGGTATCCCCAACAATCTATAATAGTAAGCTTTATAGTGACAGCAAGCTAGTACCATAGTGTGTGGCAGGATTATACAGGGAAAGGTATCTGGGTTACAGAAATAAATTCTGCTTCCCCGGAATAGCTTGATGCTATTTCAGTCTTTAAATCATTTAACTTAAATTGCTCCTGTCTTGAATTGTTGACACTCTTCACATTAATGTCTGTCTTGTTTTTTTTAAACCTTGCCATGGAGACTTCTAATGAATATGTATATATATCCCTCTCCCTCTGGCTATGTAGTTAGACACTAGAAAACCAGCATAAGCTGTAAGGAAAGCCTTGAAAATTAAGTAGTTCTGTTATTAGACTAATTTTTGTAGCACATTATATAGATTTGTTCACTTTCTATGGCCTAGCTCTCTCCTCCTTTATAAAAAGAGAAAGGGAGATGTGTACTCTCTTGGTTAAACTTCATAGACAGGTAAAGAAAATATAGCTGTGCTAATGAAGCTATGTCATTTTTCCTTGGGTTTTCCTTTTTAGTTTCCCATAGCCCTCTATGCCTTTTTTCCTTTTGCTGGTACTTGCTGACTCTCATTAACCATGAATACAGGGAAGGCCATTTTGGAGGGGAACCTGAACAGCCCGTATTCTCTAAGAACAAACTATGGTTTGAACCATTTGGCCATTACAGAATTAGGATTTCACATTTCCCTACTTCCTTACTAATTATTATATTGTATGTACCAGCTCTTCTAACTCTATTTTTGTGGCTTCCTTTAAAGTGTGGAGCAGGGGGATTGTTTTTGTTTTATGGAAGTTGTTCTGGTTTTGGATAGGCTGCTGGTCATTCCTAGTGGAAAGGTTTGGTGCAATTAGACAGCACAGATTTTGGGTGGAAGCCTTTATGGAACAGGCTAGCGTGCCCAGAAGGAACAGGCTAGCTGGCCCAAGGACTAGCTTCGCAGTAGTAAATACCAAGAGAAACTAATTGTACCCTGAGTTTTGAGAAAAGGAGGCAAAAAATCTTTTGAACTGTAGCTGCCATGTCTAGCTACCTTCCTAGAGCTAAGACCCCAGAGGAAAACTAAACTAGATGCAGGATCTTTTTAGCTACTCACTCGTCCTAGCCTTTCCATGGTGGGTTGTGTGCTCTGGAGATGTGTATGAGCAGGGGGATGGACTTTGGGGGACAGGAGGTGAACCGTACCAGTCCTGTTGCTGGTCCATTTGGTGACTCAGATTAACAATTAGAAAAGCTTGTTTTGCATCAATATTCAGTTACCTTTCTATGATACCTGCGTCTAGCATAACTTACAAATCTAATTTGTCTCTTAATTTAGTATGAGGCATTCAATCTTTAAATATGCATGCTGTGCTAATCACCTAAAACTCAGTTCTGCCAGTCAGTCTACTGTGTGCTCTCTAGTGTGGTATATGTTGCCTGTTTGCCCATCAAAGCATCAAGAGAGTGTTTTGTGGAATTCTCATGAAGTGTCTGAAGGTAGAACATGCAGGAAGGGTGATTAAGTGTTCCTAACCATTCAGTTGAGAAAAGTCAGAGAAATCTGAAACCACTGGTATAAAAAATTGTTCATTTAATGTAGTAAGAAGGAAATTTAATTAAGATTTTAAGATTCACAATATATTACACCTTTCATTCAAAGAGTTCATTAGAACCTTGGTTTTGCTTGGTTACTGATTATAGGCTTTGAATTTCTGAGTTACAAACTTTTTTAAATCATGAAATATTTAGTAACACCCTTATCATAAAGGATCTTAGCATATCAGCTCTTCTCAGAGAAGTTAATAATTAATATCAAATCCGTAAGTGGAAGTTGTTGTAGTTCAAAATAAATTATAGCAGAAATTAGCACAGAAATCTCTCCTGGCGAACCTTGCAGCATTTATTAATGTCTGTGAAAATAGTGTCTGATGAGAAGGGAATCCAAATTTTCCTTCCTTGCATTTAGTCATGTTTTGAGAAGGTTGAACTATATAGCTTGTTTTCTCATCAGAACTAGAAGACATTAGATTTGCTTACACAATGATACAGAAAGCACAATGAGATGTTTAAAATGAGACTTGCTAGTACACGTCGAAACAAATAAAAGCTAACAAAGCTTGTAATAAAGGCTATCTTGATTACCCAAGAGTACTCCTCTTTTTTGAGATTTTCATTCAGCCTTCTGTCTTTGAAAGTTACCTGCTTGCAGTCATTCTTGCTTATTCCTATTACTTGCTTCTGTGTATTAAGTATTTCCAATGAGTCATGTTGTCATCTGAATTATAAAGTTTACCCCTCATGCTTCTGCTAAAGGTAATGTGTAATGTCTCCCCCCCGCCCTTTTTTTTTTTTTTTGGCCAATATTCTTTGTTTAATAAGATGTTCTAGCTTGATTCAGAATTTGTGTCTGGGAGTATCATATTTTGGGATCATCACAAACAAGCAAAGTTGGATATATTTGCAAAGCACCTTTTGTAGTTGTCCTAAAAGCAAATATACCTTCTCTGTTGGTTTTGTGGTTTTGGTTTTGTTGGTTTTGGTTTGTTTTTTTCTCCCCACGAAAAGGCTAGCTTCTTTCTAAATTTTGTTGGTGTGTCAAAACAAACTAGGTAACTGGAAAACATTTTTTCCTGTAAATATTACTAATCTTTCCTCCTGCTTGTAGTCTTTCTTACCTAAAACTAAAAGGTAAGATGTTGGATTTATTTTCTTCTCTTTTACAACCTTTGTTTTAGCAATGTTTCAACTGTGGGTGGGCTTTCAACCAAAGAATTTCAGTATTTCTAACACATCTATTGTCACCAGGATTTTTGTGAGAGAGGGTGATTTAAAATAATACTAATTTCAAAATTTTAGCTGCTTTGTTTGTGCTGATCCTAATGGTTGTATCCATGGAAACTGGAGGGGTAATGCCAGACAGCTGCAGAGTTGTTACAATTTTCTGTTCTAAAATTTTATCTAGGTTTGTCAGTACAAAACTTCACAGGCCCTTTCCTAGTCCGCAGGCTTGGGTATTTGAGATTTTCTGTAAGATTACGTAAAAGACATGGTAAATCTTCTGAAGTAATTTTGTTTCATATCTCCCTGTAGACTGTTACTTAACGAACTACACATTTGAGCCAACCGCCTCAAACAAATAATTCTATAGCCCTTTTAAGAGCTGGATAGAACAAGGTACAGAGAGAAGTGACTTGCATCACAGGAGAAACCAGTGGCAGCCCCAGGAAAAAAAATTAGGTAACGCTCGGGGAATTGTTCCCTGTTATTCACACAGAAGCTGATGGAAACATTACCATTGATATAACGGAGAGCAGCATCAAGCAGTTCAACTGAATGTATTTGAAAATCCTGTGCAAAAATATTGTCACTTGCTGGTGCCAGTGTGCATTTTTAATAAAACTAGTTTAGTAGCACTATAGTAAAGTACAATCATGTATTGATTGTAACTTCATGCCAGTTTTTTAACACAAATATGTAAACCGTGATATTTTAAAATATTATCATCAACATTCTGTAGTGGACTTCTGCATTAAAGGGCAGTTCTTCTAGGAAGGTCTGGATCCTGCTAGTACTTTAATACAGGCATGGCTGTATTCATGAGCTGTATTCCTTGTTAAGTCTGTTACCAGTCTTACATTAACTACGTGCATGAGGGCTCCTATAAAGGAAGGATCTAAAATAGAGCTATCTCTACTGCATTAACAGCTACCTTTTTCTATCCCAGAAGTATGTAGGTTCTGAGGGCCAAACTTTGTAAGGTTTGTATCGGTTTTTATTTAACTCTGATTGATCAAAACTATTGTTGATTTAAATTGAAGTTTTGAATATTTAAGTGTGTTGTGTCTTGAAATTTTACATTGAAAGTGATTTGTCAGTGAGACAGTATGAAGAGGCTTCTTTATACAAGGCTGTTTTTCAGCAATCTAAAATTGATTAAAACTCTTCTGGTAAGAAGCTCTGAATAAAAAAATCTTACTATCTTAATAGATCCCTGACTGAGATGCAAATGAAATGCACCACATCTTGTCAGCGAAATGAACGCAGGAATTGTTTTTCTAAAATTGCAGTAGAGTTTGAAGCGCTGGTTCTGGAATTATAAAAGTCCTATATACATAGGATACAAATAATTTCCTATACAATAAGTGGGGCAGTTTTGAACGACAAATGAAAGAAGACTCGAGTCCTGCAATGACATCTTTGTGGGTTTTTTTGCTTCTGTCTTCCACTTAGCCTGTCCTCAGTGGAGCCCTTCGCACTGGTGGCGATACCCCTGCAAAAGCTTTTTTCAGGAGAAGGCTGGGGGTGGAGTTCTGGCTTTTGGTTGAAGCCTGCAGCAGCATTTGCAGCATACATTAAGTCTCACTTGTGGTTTACCTACAGTATAACTTGCTTATGGTGCAATGAAAAGGGAAAGATTTCTTACATTATGCCAGGGTGGTATTTTTTCTTCATGGAGGTGGCATTCCATCTTCAACGAGAGCATCATCAATTACTGTAAAGCATTAGTGTTGAAACCAGTGGCTCAGAAATAAAAATAGACATGCTGTGAACTTACTGTTCTCCACACAGAATAAAAATAGCTTCTGAATGAATATTAAAAGGTTAAATTATAGTTCATGTGGCTTGTGTGAGCTTTGAAATAAAAATTGACACACCTTCGCACCAGCAGACGTTCTCAAAACTCTATCTCATCTCTCCAACTCATCTGATGATAATGTTATTGTGACTATTAGTATAGCCATGATTATGGTGTGGTTTTTTGCATTTGTATTTTATTTTTTAAGTAGTTAAATGGGGGACGTATGTCCTGCTTAGTGAGTGTTTTTTCCTTTTGCATTGTTCAACTGAATTTAAAAGCTTTATGTTGAGACACCTTCTAAAACTAATGTGGGCATACCGTATGCCTTAAGATAGCAGTCTGTTCAAGCACAGTCTGATTTTGCAATAAGCCCTGCATGGCCTTTCTCTGTACTTGCATAGACCCTGCTCAGATGTCAGATAGCGTGTTACATGGAAGTATGCGACGCAAAAACAGTAGGCCCCTTTTAACACACACAGGGTTTAGTGGAGAAGCCCTTGCAAGATGAAGGCACGAGTTAACATGGCCTATGCTTAGTAAAAGCTAGCCACTGCTATAACTTTTGCCAGCCTTAGACTTTCTTTTCATCCAGTAGATGAGATCAGCATGTGATCCCTAGACAAATCGTAAGAATGATGCCTTGTTCAGGCTAGCTACACCTTGCATCCTTCAGCCTATCCTGCTATACTGTACTGCAATGCAAATGCATAAGATGAAGGTGCAGGGGTCAGTAAGTGTAAAAAAATAGGATCAGTGACCAAGTCTAATGCTGACTACATGGGATTTGTCTGTAATGTCATGTTGTGACGATTTGGTGAAATAACACAGTTTAATAAAGATGCAGCTTTGAGGGTGGGCTAGACAAAGGCTCATGCCAGCTCAGGTGAGAATTACTTTGGTCGTGTAACAAGGTTGACACTAATATGGGACACAGGCGTTTAGGTTGTGTCTGTGCCTGTCCCTGTAGGAAGCCAAATGTTTTGATATCAGACTTAAGTATTTACATGTAAAAATGATATGTGTGGAATTTGCGAGCTCGAAAACTGATTTTTGTATAAAACTGAAATACTTAATGAATGCAGATAAGGTGTTTTCTGATTTTTTTAAGTGAATTAAATTTAAGTCTTTTGAGGCTTCTTTTCAGTCTCTTGACATTGCTTTCAATCACTTAGTGATTGTTGAGTTGTCAGTTAAGGCATAGCTAATTTTATTTCAAAGCAATGACAACAACAAAAACCTCAAGATGATTTGAAAGGAAGAACCACCATTGTCTGTACAATAATGAGTTAGATAATAATTCTTTATTTGTCCTTGTCCTCCATCTTATCTCTTAGGTAACATATTAGCATCTTGCATCCTTGCATTGCAAGGAACTGCAAAATATTTTTTAAAACTGTAATTTCTATTATTGAAGCTTGGTTCAGAACCGTATTCCAGTCTGACAGGTCATTTAGATACAAAGTAAATAATAATGTATCATGATAGACTAAAAGAGACAGCTGACAACATCCCATATGTAAATATTTACCTATGCTTTACGCATTTTTGGGTAGGTTACGTTAAAATTAATAAACTGCTGCTGTCTTTTAAGGTTTATCCATTTCTATATGCAAATTGCACTGTAGTTAGGGCAGTGACACTGCACTTCGAATGAAAGGGGATGTGTCAATTTACCATAACACTTACTCCAGCTGTCTTTTAACCTCTATTATTTATATTCGGTAATGTACAGTGTATTTTTGTGTGACAAGTAAAGCCTTCTGAAATAAAATTATTTAAAGCAAATTAGAGAGTCAGCTCCAATACAGGACTTGGAATTGTAATCAGGTAAATAATTTTTTAGGCAATTTAGGCAATGGGATGTTTAATATAAAGGCTTTAAGATACAAAATGAGTTCTCACAAGCATGCTATTAACCTGATCTAAGGTAATGAATGCTCCAGTACTGGGGGGGCAGATAGTGATAAAGAAAAAAAAAAAGTATCCAGAAGCAGTAAATTCATTCTGTCACTTGAGGCTTGACCCAAAGCTCATGTGAATCATGGAATTGATACAGAGGCTGACAGGACTAAATCTGAAAACCTGCATTGTGAGGAAAGCTTAATTTTACAAGAGTTAGTGAGCTTTCTTTCTTTGTCTTGGCCAATATCATCATGAAAAAGTCTACATAATGAGAGGGTTTCAGAAACAATTTGAAAGAGAAATGAGATCCAAATACTATTACATGTTTTCATGTTCTGATATCTCATTATCAGTATTTTTTCAGTACAGTTTTCTGGAAAAAATAACTTTCAAGGCTAAGGTCTCACAATGTATTTGCATTTTTGAAAAAAAAAAATATATAAAATTATTTCAATAACATTTGTTGATATGTGGCCTGGAAAATTTAAATAGAAAATATACATTAGGAGGGATTCTAGCCATGCTAGTTAAACAGATGTCTTCCTACTCATTAAGGAGAGTCACAGTAACCTACCAGGGTTCTGGTGCAAAAGTCTCTTGCATCTTTTCTGTAAAACATCTGTGCTTTGAAGAGAGAGATTATTTATTACAGCTAGAAATACAACTTCTTTTAGTAGATGCTGTGGGTGTTGTTACTTGTCAGTTTCTTCTTGTGGGGAGAAGAAAAAAATCCTAGCCATGCATCAGGTTCTCTCCAGCAGAGATCAAAAAATCAGAATGCCAAATGAGACTTGCCATTTTACTATCATTTTGAAGGATTCTTGTGAATACAATAACTTACCCTTTCCAGCATCATATCAGTGATTTGCGTAGAGTCTTTCGGGGATATTTTTGATGTTATTGCCTTGGCTGCAGTAAAATCAGACATGGGAACCAGGCCATAATAAGACTATGTAGTGGTAACCTCTGTAGACTGTATACACAATAAAAGCTTATGAAGTATCCTCTGATTCTGCTGTAAATCTTTTGGCCTACAAACCAACAGGAAGCATCAATGGGACACATCGCTGATGTTAAATCCCTCTTGGGGGGAGAGAGACAGCATGGCACAGACCATAAGTAGATGAGTACTAGTCAGCATGTATGCGGTTGCAGGTTCCTGTAGTTCTTGCAACCACTATTTGTAAATCATAGAATGGTGACCTACAGTAAGTGTTAAGCATGGTTGCTGTAGTACAGGCTACAGCTGAGGGAGGGAAGGTTGCATCTGAAAAATGAATTGAAACAAAAATCAATTTTTCTCCACACTAACTTAGCATTTCTTTTATATATGTATGTATGTTCAATTTTGAGATTGACTAGTGATTTAGTAGTAAGTGATGGAAGTGTTTAAAGAACGTGATTTGGAACATATGAGAATAAGATTGGCTACATTTACTCTAGTTTCTTACATACTGATGAGAATTTTCTATTTGGAAGAATTATTGGGGTTGTTTTTCTGATGATGGTGTAGGGTATTTTTGCTTGTTTTAACCTTGAGCGCTAATCATATGGAAAAAACCCAAACTTTTTCTCAAGTGTGTGTTATATCATGCTATGTAAGATTTGGATTTAATAGCCGACACAAACCAGGTCTATCTTCCTGTTTACTTTTTTAATTGCAGATAAATTGCTTATTACAGAACGAGCATGCTAGTCTTCAGTATTTTTATCTGATACTGTTCTTCTGAACAAACAATTTTATGAGAATTTGAGGAAATAATCATCTACCACCAGAGGTTTAGCCAGGGTCAGTAGTGGCCACAAAGTTTGTTGCCAAAGCTCTATAGCTGTCTGCTGAGTGTAATACGTGCTCTGTTGCTAAGAGCTGTCATAGCAAGTTGTATTTTCTCCTGAACTGACCTGGAGGGTTGATAATATTTGAACAAGTTATGCCATAGCTTGGAAGTAGAATGGGATATGTACTTGACTACTTCAGCAGTCTTCAGGGATTTTTTTAGTTGTGGTTTTTTTTTTTTTTTTTTTTTAGATCAGCTCCAAATTATTTTTTCATCTAGTCTTCAGGCATGTTGGAGGAAAAGTTGTTCTGAAAACAGCACTGAGAGTATCAGTCTCATTACCTATTAAAAGTGCTGTGTAAGAGTGTTTGGCCTCTGAGACTATGTGAAATGGTGGGACTGAAGAGTAATGTCACTGTGAGTAAAATAACATAAAAGTAGTCCTAGATCATATCCCTGTTTCTCTGTTTCATAACTGTTAATGTTCATCTTGCATTAGTATTAAGAGGCCAAACAGAATATCACATAGAGCGTTTAAAAAAAAAAAAAAAAGCTTTTTATGAATATGCAGAAAATTACTAATTATCCATAATTCCTAATGATCTCTCAAAGAGAATGCCAGGAGTAGGAGACTACTGGAAAAGAGAATGTGAAAGTAAGGGAGGGAAATCAGTGTGAATGTAATTTTTAGGTACCAAATGCAATTTGTTGCAAGATATGCTATTTGTTAAAGGGGATCTTGCTTTTTCCAAGTGGCTTTCTGCTTTGAGTAGGAGCCTTCACACTTTTAAAAAGTAGTATGGTAGGAAATGAGAAAGCACTTGACAGAGGAGAGGAGAATCTGGTGATCAAGGCTGCTATCATCAGCAGAACAAAGGAGCTATGAGATTAAAAAAAAAAAAGCTAGTTAATTCTGTAAACTATAGATACTATTGGAAGCAAGAAGTTTGCATTAGATGTGGTGGAAACGAGGCCATGTTTAGTGATCTGAGAACATCTTACACAATGTCAGAAGTGTCATACCAACATCACAAAAAGAATTAATGTGTAAAACTTGTCCTACTAGTTCAAATCTTGTGTGGTTTGTGTATTTTAGTATGTTCGCTTTGTTCTTGTGGCCTTCATGTTATGTGAAGTACTATCTATGCCACTTTATGTCAGATTACATGTTAACTCTTGTCCCACAGCGAGTGTAAGGTAAATATAAGCTCTGTAGTGTGTGCTCTGGCCCATAAAATAGAAATGTGGTTGTATACATACGCTTGACACTAATTAAACTTAATGGTGGTAACCTTGGTGAGTATTAAACTTGTTGGTGATTAATCCAGCGGTTTACAGACCTAGTATCCTGGATTGTGGAACCACAAGAAGAAAGCATCAAAAAACATGCCACAGGAAAATTAGGAATATTGAGACCAGAAAGGAGGACATGCGGAGACAAGGATTTTAGCTTATTGGAGAATGATAGTACTCTATAGGTACTAAACTAATAACTTCATCCAGTTTATCATGTGTTTGGATATTGCTTTGTCTTCCCTCAAGTGAAGTCTGTACAATTCACTACTTTCACATAGATATCAAATGGTGTCAAGGAATAGAATTTGCCTTTACTATCCCTCTGCTTCCACAGAAAAAAAGAAAAAAAAAATGCTGTTGTGTATTGTATACTAGATGTGATCTAACAGTTTGAGGGTTTTAGAAATTCAGTATAGTCATCTGAGAGGTAATGCAGATTACAGCCCTCTAAATACATGATTTTTTTCTGTCTTGTAATGCAATGACATCACTTAGTTTAGACCTCTGAGTATGTGAAGCTGGAATTCTGTGTGTTGTATTGAGCTGATTCTGTTTGGAGTGAACATCTAAATGTGAAATGTTTTTTTTTTTTAATACATCTGCTTCTGAATGATAACGAAAAATGATTCAGGTAATAGCATTAGTAGTCATTGATTATTGTACATGTTATAGATGGTTTTAAGTTTATACTTACTCATTTGCACCAAGATACTCATGTTCTTTTTTTGACACTTGAAAATAGTGTCAGTTTCTCTGACTCTTACTTCCATGCCTCGTATAAAAGCCATAAAATTGGAATGATTCCAATGAATGGCATTGGGCTCATGTGAAACATGTATAGTACCCCTGGAAAGTGACATTGGAAGTATTCCTAGAAATACCCTAATTTTTCATGTGCAGGAGGCACATGGAATTTAAGATGGGTTTCAGTAATAGTAAGTCCAATGCTAAGTAGAAGATTATTTTGATCATTTAATACTTGTCTTCCCTTCCAAGAGAGTCACCAAGAAAGCAAAAATAACATATTCACTACTAATTTTTGTTATTCCCATTTCTGAGCATTTGCTTCATTTATCATTGATACAGAAATGTCTAGTGTATATATTTTAAAGGGATTCTGGAGTGTAGGGACAAGCAAAAACATCAGTTGTGTTGACATTGCCAGTGTCGCGGAATAAGTACTACAAGTCAAAGCAAATTTGGAGTAGAACATCAAGCAGACCAGTGAACAGCGTCAAATTAAAAACAAATTTGTAAAAATAAAATTTGAGTCCTTAATGTATATAGTTTAGACTACTTATACAGTGAAATGTAAAAATGTATCTCTACTTGTATATTAATACAATGTGATGTACAGATAAGAAAGCACTATAGAAGCAATTAAGTCACAGAAAAGATGGGTACTTACCTTGGGGAAAGTCTAGCTAATTCAATACTTTCACATGTCAACCGTATCCACGCCAACTGTATCTCTAGTTTAATCTTTCCACCAAGTGTTAGAGGTTTTACAAGGAGAGTTGAGCTAAAAGAAGCTTTAACAGCTACTTGTTATGTGTTTTTTAACACTTCATAAACAAATAATGCATAATTCATCTTCTTGAATGACCACTGTGATGCTGAGATTAAGAATTTATGAACCCAAACTCAAACATTTATTGTAGAGCATTTACAGGTAGAATTGAAGGTTTGTCTCATCCTCTTGAAACGTGTTGACTTTTCGAATAGTTTTGTAACAGCTGTGGTTTCATTAGTTTTGTGATGAAACCTTTGAGATGAAAATCACTAGTTTTAGTAAATCCCCTATTTTGTCTGTCTCTGGAATACAGAGCCAATCGTTCTGTTAGTGATTCGCTGACTTTTTGCCAGGAAACCTTCATTCTGTCTGCCCAGTGTGAATCCTCATTACTGATGTTTTGTACAGCTCTCATTAGATTGGTTAAGTTTAATGTTGTTCTTGGATGTGGCTCTGGGAATCTGAATAAATCCCACAGAACTTGTACTGTGCTATAATTGATTTCAGCAGAAGCTATAGTACTGATAGCAAAAGGAACAGGCATAAAGCTGAAGTCTTTTTATAAAATAAAACCCTTAAATTTAGTAAGCTTAAAAAAAAAAAAGACAAAAGACTGTGGAGATAAAAGGCCATTTGTTCCCAGAAGCACACTAGTCATGTGTCATAATAGTATTAAGATCAAAAGACAGGTCTATACTATCTTCCAGGCTCCAACATTAGAAAATTTTTATGTTATGTTTTGCTACCTACTTAGGACTTTGTCAGCCAAAGACCTCCAGTGCAGTCCTGCTGGCTGATAACAGTGGTGGGAGCACAAATGATGATGAAGTGAGACTGTGCATTGATATTTTTACCCTCATATCTTCTAGATGTGCTCTGAGATAGTAAGGAGGCCAGGAAGCAGTTTTTAAAATTGATTTTCCTGTGCCTGGTGCTTGCAGGGATTACGGCAGTCACGCCTTTCTTGTGTTCCTTTGTCTGGCTCTCTCTATCCATCTCTTTTTTTCTTGTTTTACACTCAGATCTTATGCGCCCTTTGAGAAGGGGGAATGCATTTTGTGTAGTGCCAGACACAAGGGGAATGAGTCCTTTTTTAAGGCCTCTAAAGATACATGATAACAAAAATAATGAAGAGTGAGTAGCAGTGTGATAATTGTACTTTTTCATAAGAATTCCCAGATGTAAAGAATAAAACAAATACTTTTGAAGAACACTGGCAGATGGAATTACACACTTAAGAGCTTGTTGAATTTCCCTATGTTAATGATCTGGTGTTCAGGCAATGAAAATAAAATACAGGGTAAAAATCACCAAAAGTAAGACTAAAACACAGCAAGTACTTAATCGTTTCACTTGTGTTTAAACCCCTGAGGTCCCTAGTACTGAGAGGAAAACAATGTAATGGGGAAAGACATTTGTTCACAAAGAAAAGCATATTGATTTAGTTAGCTAGGTCAGTCTGGAGGCATTGCGTGAAGACCTTAAGGATCCTTTTTTGTGCGTTGTTGAAAGACAGTTTTCTTTCTTCTTACTTGTATGCTTTTATGTTCTAGCCAGCAATGTTAAGATACCTTTCAAATATATAAGAATCTGTTAACGTTTTCTTTCTAGTTTGTTTTTATTACTTATCATAGATTATAGAACAGATGCATGTAAAAACTGTAGGTTAAGAAAATGTGCTAAAATCTTCTCTAAGCACATTGTTAATGTTTCCTTTATAAATTTTGCAGTATGATTTATCTTCAGGAAATGCAAGTTCAACTGTGTAGCGTACCTAACTAAATACATACTGTCTATTGCTGGAACACAGAAAATTGTTGGGTTTGCTTGCCTATGAGTCAGATTAGTCATCTCCTGTGAGAGTCTGAAGTGCAGCCAGATGACTCATATGCAATACCAGTAATTTCAGGTTCTACTGGCATGGCTAACTGACAACCCTGTTGCAGAGACCATTCAGTGATATAGTAGCCTTCCATAAGCAAACCAGGAGCTTGAGATGCTTGCATCCACCTTACACAACAAAGTAAAAAAAGATATAGTTCAATATATAGTCCCATTCCAGTTCAAAGTCAAATTAGATTATATGTTTTCATTTCTGGAACATAACCCCGAGTGAACACGTGTATTATTCATCTCTCTTCAGTGATGTGGTAGAAAGTGGGTTTTGGGGGTGTTTTTATCCATAATTTTCTTGGGAGTTGCTTTTTGGTAAGTTATGTGTTTCCTACCTGGATGGAGTGATATGCAAGTTTTAGGTCTGTGGTCTTGTACAGATGTAAACCAATATGATGTCGTCTCTTCCTGTACATACTTGCACCTGAGTGGATTTCTTGCAATCCAAGTGGATTTCTTGATGTGCCTAGGCACAGAGCCTCCAGGCCTCTTTCTTTTGATTGTTTCACTAATGCAAAAGTTGAGTAAGAAATGGTTCCTACATATTTTCTTCTTTTTTCCTATGTGTGATGTCACCCTTTTTCCCCCTCTGTTTGCCATCAACTTCATCACTAAAAACTAGCTAGTGGCATTCTGAAAGGGCTGTCTAAGCTTCATGCCACTTGTCCATAGGGATCAGGCCTAGGAGAGCTCAATCCTTACTGTCTGGCACTAGCAGGAAACATTATTCCAAATAGCATCTCTTTTGTCTTAGAGAGTTGTTATTTTATGAAGTAAGAGACTTAATTGCTACTTTTTTTCAGATCAAGTCAAAAATTATGCTGTATGTATTTGCATGAGGACAAGGGAAGTTGTTTTGTCCCTCTTGCCCTTCCCTTGTGAGAAGCATGCACTTTTACAGAATGCTTGCATAAGGAGCTCTTGCAAACCTTTTAGGAGAGTCTGTCTGATTCAGGAAAGACCCACCACAAGTAGATTTTTACATTCCTTATATCTGGTGTTTCTACATTAGTTTTGTTCCAGCTCTTGCTAATGTGCAAAAGGAAAAGCATGCTCAGGTGGAAGAAAAATACCTATCATTTATAGTTCCTAAGGTCAGAGTGCTACATAGGTAAATAAAAAGAATACAACTTCCTTATTCCACTCCCACAAAACAAACACCCACAAAACCACAAGACCACAACACCAAGGCGGAATCCTTTATGTTCTCTCTAGTTAAGACCCCAGCTGTGTTTCCTTCTTACCATATTCACACACACAACCCATGACTTCTCTCCTACTTGAGTGTGAAAGGAGCAGTAAGTATGAACAGTGTATGTAGTCCAGCACATTTCCTTTGAGCTCTCAGCAGTGTTTCACAACGCTGTTGCATTTTGTGTTTATGGCAGAGCATAGACTGTCTTGTCTTGCTCATTTAACTTTCTCTTCCCATGCAAGGCTTATTTCATTAGGGTAGTTTAAAAGACTGTCACATTCTGGAGAAGAGAATATGTTTGGCAGGGGTTTTGTGGATCATAATTATCTAAAAATCCAATCAAGCCATTTTCTTGATTGATTTTGGGATGAGATGTACAGGCTTCAGTGGAGTTAATTGCACCTCTGTATTTTCTTAATTTGTATTTTGGGCATCTGACTGCCCCACCACTCCCGCTTCCTTTAGTACATTTATTTTTTCCTCTTACAAACTAGCATACAAAGACTCTTCTAGGTATATGCTCTGACTGTATTGATTATTCTTTTTTGATAAATATATGTCTTCTAGTAATACCCATGTAGCTGAAAAGTATTTTTACAGAAGGATAATTTTAAGTCTCAAAAATGCTGTTCGTCAAGCAGGTAGACTTTCTTGAAAACTGTAGGAGGTACATAAATATAAAATGACACTGATCATGAACGCTGACGATTTCTTGAGGAATTTTCATGGCATGAACTCCATGTATAAGGTTTAAGACAGTATATTAAATAGCAGTGAAAACAAAAAATATGAGACCTAAATTACAAAAGCAGAATGGTAGCTCTCTAATGGTATTATCGTACTTATCCTAAGCTTGCTGTTATCAAATACACTGCATGCTGACAGACCTTGATGACAAAATGTTATTCCGAAAAATGTCCCAACCGTCAGTGTTTTGATAACATCATGTTACATGCTCCAGAATTGATCCAACAAAAGCCCCTTCAAATCAGGATCTCTTACTACATTTTCTGCTGTGGTGGATTAGCAAGTAATGAAGAGGATTTCTCAGAGATTGATGTATTATTAATCTGGTTGTCTCATTTCTTTTCCGTATCAGTTCCATATCGTTGCACAAACTGTTATGTAGGCAAAATAAGACTGAAAATTCACATGGAGGAAAGCAACAAAACTAACAGCAAAAATGCCAAGAAAGTCAGCTTTGAATTGCATTAACTTTTTACCTTCTTAATTCTCTTGAGGAACAGAGCAGTTTGAAATGTCTGATGTACTGTGAACATGACACCTATTAACTGTCACAGTAATCCACAGTGTGTGAAGACAATGGTTTTGGCAAAATGGAAGGTGATTGAGTTTGGGATTGGAAAGGGGGGGGTGTGGATTATGTGTATTTACATCAGGCGTTGCCGCTGCAAGTTGGTGTTTCCCCTCTTTCTAATAGCAGATGAAATATTTTCTGTGGTTTGCTTAGCTGAATTCATTTGATCCTACTCTCAAGAGTATCTGATAAAAGAATCTGGAAAAAAAATGGTATTTAAAAACAACGTGCTTTTACTCAATAGCTTTACTTTAAACTGTTTCAACTATTGTTTTCCCCATTGTTTGAATGGATCCTACTTCCCCTGGTAAGCAGAATGGTTTTTCAAGTTTTGGAGCACTGTGAAGGTGTATAATAGGGTAACTGAATGGTGTGAACCGATATTGAACCCTTTGGGACTTACTTATTTAATGGCTGCAACAACTCTATGGCCAGTAGCTCCTGTAAGTAAGTACACAGGGGACTGTATTGATTGTTGCACCTCCGGTTATTAAACTGCAACCCCAAATCTTTCCTTATCTTCTTGAGGCAGAATGTTTTCAAAGGAATCAGGACCAAATTGGTTAAGTATTAACCACACATTACTTGAGCTACGGCTGTTTAAAAACTGTCTGGTTTACCATTTCTGCTACCCTCTGTATTCTCACCAAGGTTTCTCTTTCCTCTGTGATTTCAAACAATTTATAATGACAGAAAAATGTTTACTTTAGAAGAAATTTTAGGGGTTTTTTCCAATTGTCTTGTGTTGTCTTTTAAAACTATAATTTAGCAGGCATGCTATGTGAGAGCCATTTGTATCAAGCTCCTTTCTTTTCCCTGCTTCAGGAAGAGAAGAGAAAAATTAACGGTATTGTCCTTCCAGACACGAGAACCTTTTTCAGAAAATGCGGACTCTGCTGGATTTTGGCATCTTCCTCTTCTAATCTAGGTACTTAGCTTTATTTTGTAGAAAAATTGCCACAATCACAATTTCATAAACCATGTGTTCAAGGCTAGAAAGGAAAACAGAAACAGTTTGCATGGATTTTCATTCCAGGTTTGTTATAAGGAAAAGCAGTGACTGGGGTTTCATTCATTTGCAGTTACACAGTTCAGACCAAGATCAGCAAACTTGAGGCTTACTAGTAACTGGAGGTACTAAAGAAGTAAGAGCAGAAAAGAAGCAGTAAGAAGTGATAAGTGATGTAAAAAAATCCAAAACTGCTCTCCTGCTATGTGAAGAATTAATGTGCGGTTACATTTTAAATCACAAGCAATTGCAAGACCAAACAACAGTGCTACTGTCTAACAAAATGCCAGCGCTCCTGAAGTAGTCTGTAGATTTTGTATTTAAAGGATTGTTTCCTTTCAATAGGATTTACAGTTTGTAGACAGGAGTTACGTTCTGTGTTTGTATGGCAAGAGATACATCAATTTTAAAGGATATTTTAAAAAACACTAGAAATAGACATGCTTGCTACCTATGTAATCACTGATGCAGTAATGAACTAAAAAATTTGAGGATATGTTGGAGTGTTGTTTAAACTAGTGGCTCATTCGGTATTTAGAACTGCTGCCAACTGAGTCTACTGTTTAATTGTAGCCTTCTTGCTGGAGTTAGAGCAATGCTGCAGCCCCTCAGACAATATTCTACTATTAAATGTACTAACACACTACAATAATGTACCCAACAGTGAGTAACTACTGTGTGTTTCTTCTGGATTTTCCTTCCCCATCCCCCCTTTCCACTATTCTTTGAATGATAAATGTGTTATAGCAAGGAAGAGCAGTAAGACTCTATTAGCCCAAAATTAGTTTTTCCAACCTTACTCATTCTCCACATCATTTGACAAGAGATTTGTTAATGGTTTAGTGCAACAATAAATTCTTCTACCATTTTGGTTTGAGAAGGATTGATTCTGTGATTCCTGGGGAAGTTCTGCAAATCAGGGAAGTACTAACCACTGCCTAAGTGCGTTCAAATAAATACTCC
This sequence comes from Fulmarus glacialis, assembly GCF_000690835.1. Classification (NCBI taxonomy): domain Eukaryota; kingdom Metazoa; phylum Chordata; class Aves; order Procellariiformes; family Procellariidae; genus Fulmarus; species Fulmarus glacialis. The sequence goes on along the minus strand of NW_009196291.1, from coordinate 85,682 downwards.
TCTTGTGCCCAGATTCACTCCATCACTTTTGTCATTCATTTTGCCCTCTATCTCTAAGTAAGTTAAACTACCTGCCTTTACTCTCAATATGGCAACAATTTATTGACAGTTGAGTTGTAGCTGGTCACTATTTATTTAATTATCAAAATGTTTGAGGATGAGTTGTAAAGCTTTAGTATATTTTGTGCTGCTAAAAGAGGCACTTTAATGATCCTTTCAAGGCAGTTCCAGTAGCACATTAAAGGTTGCCGCTAAAGTCAACAGGAGTCTTTGCATGTAACAAAGTATTTTTACTGACAGGTTTTTTTACAAGCATTTGCTTTTTATTGCTTTCACCAAAATAAAGCATATAGCATACAGTATTTTCACACATTTAGGAGATATATGTGTATCTTGAATTCTTTAATACACTGATAGCTTATGTAATACAAAGTTTTTTCTTCATTGATGTTAATTTTAAATACAGCTTGTTTGCCCTTTTTTTTAAACAAACGTTTGTCTTGTTACCATACGTTTCCCTTGTTAGCTTATAGATGTTTAAACAACAATTGGGAAACTGCAGTGATATTTATTGCTAGAGATAAAAAATTGCTCTATTAGGATGAAACCTGTGTATCAAGTTATCCACTGGTAAATTAAAAAAAAAACCTAAATGTACGCTGTCAATTGAACTGGTACAGAAAAACTTTAAAGAATAACAACTATTTAACTTTCACCTTTGATTTGTGTGTAGACTAATAAAAAAAAAATCCTATTTTCATATTTCCACACTGATTGGTATGCATGTTAATTATGGTATTTTCTGAATTTCATTTAGAGTTTACAATAAACTTGGTTTTAATTATAAATAAATAGAGGTATAAAGACAAAATCTCATACTGCATTTCTCTTGAAGTTACCAACTATGTTAAATGCATATTTTAAGATCATAAATACAATCCCATTCAACTTAATCAAATATCATAGGACTAACTCCATGTGCTCGGAGTTTCATGCTGCAATAGTTGAGAAAAGAAAAAATTAGGTGGCACTTAGTATCTTTAATGGCACTTCTTTCAGCAAAGGATAGTATGCATTTGTATTACTAGCCAGGGTTACTCTTCAAAATAGTATTTTAATATATGCATGAAAAATACATAGAACACTAAATAAAGCAACAATTCCTATGTTGTGTTTCAAGCTTTAGCTAATGGTACAAGGATCATCATTGCTTGGTTTCATTTCCCCTTCCAGCAATAAAGTGATCACAGCTTTACTCAAGTAGCTGCATGTTCCCTTTTTTCCAATTGGGTGAGTGTTGTAGAATGCAGTCATGTCATCCTGCAGAGAGGGAAAAGATGTTTCCAAATTTTTTTAAATTCAAGAACCAAACCACAGGTAGCACATGAACAAATTCATTAATCAGATCAACAGCATAGGTTTCCTTCACTGAACACCTGCTTTGCACAGTTAATGATGTTAAAACATCTGCATATTCTCAAATTATATATTGGCTACTATAATAAAGGTTCAACTCTTTAATTCAGGAAATTGGTTACTTTTATTAAATCAAGGGCAGAGATTGTGTGATGAAAATATTAGACTTCTGTAGTTTTAGGGTGTGTTTGAAATTACTGGAGTAAATACTTTTGACATTTATTACATGTTAACAGGAGTTAACAAAGTTCAAAATATTTAAAAGTCAGTTTAATGGAAGAGACATGGTTCAGACAAATTAGGATTTCTTTTAGCAGTGTTTGTTAGGAAAACCTGAGACAGAGTATCATCAGAACAATCCTAAATAGGCTACAGCTACCTGCCAGCAGGCATATACCTGGGAATATGGGAGAATGAGGTTCCAGAAAATTTTAATGTAAGGAGGTAGAATTGCCAACAACACCACTTTTAAAGGTACTATTCACAACTATAAATTGGGATTTCTTTCTAAAAGACAAAAAGGCATCATTCTAAGTAGATGTGGGCTTGGGGAAAAAAAAAATCTATCACTTTAATGGAGGCTAGGGCAGCACCAGTAAAAATTGGGTTTCACATGAGATTTTTCTTTCTGTTCATAGCCGTTGGGGATTTCCAGCTTGTCACAGAAATCAGTAGCATATTCAAGATACTGTGAGGAGCTGGCACTTAATAGCCATTTGTGTGGATGATAAGTCTGATTTTGCTATGGCTGCAACCACAGAGTCATTTACCCTCCAAAATGGGCAGGCCAAAAGAATCATAATTTCAAGAAAATTGTGTCCTTTTAAAAACAAAGGTATTGTGCAAGATCATATGTTGCTAAGGCTGGATATTGGGCTTGCTTTCAAATCTTACTACAAAAAAGTAGTGTCAAAAAAGTGAATCTTGAAACTTTTGAAAGAATTCTTAAGGAATGCATCATCTTTTAAAGGAGCTAAATTCAGCAACAGGAAGTGCTGTTGCATATCAATATGTTATGAATCAATAGATTATCCAGAGCTACCACAGATACCTCCAAATATATTGTGCACAATAAAATGCCAGACTGAGTGAGAAAGATCATCCTCAGTAGCACAGGGACTTGTCCCACTGCTTTACTTGTATTTCTTCCTTCAACCAGTTCAATGAACCTGGCTTTATTACAGAATTTCAGAGCTTTGAGGCACCAAAACATGTAGCAAGAATATTTAGAGGTCTTTAAAGCATAAAACCTAAAATCCCAGTGAAGTAAATCTTAAAAGCTACTTAATGATCAAGATTCATTTATTTGGATTTTACGCCTCAGAGATTAAAAGCTTGCTAGGTCATGAATACAACTCTAGCACAAAAATCAGTAGCTAAGAACAGTTTTGCATTTCAAATTCTTACATTAGTATCGTTAATATGAGTTCTTTGGCCACTAAATTTTTCTTAGTATCTGTGTACCTAAGATCGTAAGTTCACACTTCCTTGCTGAGCTTTAGTTTTTTCCTTCTTTTTTTGTTATTCTTAACTCTCCTCTGTTCTAGTCTCCCCCCTAATTCTTTCCCCTTTAATGAGTATTAGAACTATTTCAGCTTTACCCAGACTCTCATTTCAGAGCTATGTAAACACTGTGAGTCTTCTTCTTACCACACCATGTTCAGCAATAAAGTAAGTGTGCATCTTTTATCTCTGCTTATAGGCTCTTTGCAGACTTATGCAGCACTTGGGTATATTCATTTATTATTTGTGTTCCTGAACTCCTATCAATTGCTTTTTATTCTGAACCGCACAGAATTAACATTTATAACTAACTTCAGTAAGAATGGTAAATTCTCTAAGACAGTAATATTTTACTCACTTGTTTTTCAGCTCCCTTTGGACTGCTGTGATCTTTCTGAAAGTCATGAAATGCTTCTTGCACCACTTTGTCCAAGTCTACTTTGTCCTGGAACTCCAGCTCAGGATTTCTCTCCAAAATAACAGATATAACCATCAACAACTAGAAGGCAGAAAAAGACTGTAAGACTTTAAATTTGATTTGTTAAAATTCAGGTTATATAAAAGCACTGTTAATAATTGCATATGCCTCTTTCAAGCGGGAAGCCATTTAATAATGGCACAAGTAATAGTGCACAGATAATAGAATTCTAACTTTGATAAAAGAATCACTGAAAAAGCAGGCTTTTATAAAATCCTTTTTTATAAAAGCCCACAATTTCTGGTGACTACCTAGTAAAGAGCATGTGTAAATGATTGACATTAACATCTAACTTTGCTGGTAGCCAGGGAAGTTATTTTCCAGTTTATTCAGTTTACTGTATGGCTGCACAAATGCTGGTGCTCAGCCAGTGGAGAGGGTGAAAAGCAGCAAACACTGAACCTCAGCATTTGATGATTTGAGGCATAATCACATATGGTATAATCGTACTATGATAAAGTTTATTAAAAAAAAAAGTCAATAGACACCAATAAAAAGTCTCGGTTCAAGAGAATTTACATTCCTTATGTCTTGAAAGAGGTTTAAAATAGGAAGGTGAACATGACGAGTGACCTGTCATAATAACTACAAGCAGGCAGTACAGTCTATATTGGTCATCTTGGCTTTTGATAATTGTGTTATCTTTTAGCAAAAATTGAGGATGTTCTAGCAAGCAGCATGACCATTAGTTGTTACCCAGAATTGAGATGGATTTGATCTTACTGTGGAGGAATTCTCACATGCACCAGAGGCATATACTTGGGACCTAACAATGAACGCTGCTGACAGCACAGATGTCAGTTACCAAGGGTACAGATGCTCTTGATCTGTTCAAAAAGTATACATTATGTGCAGTGGCGGGGAAGGAGTTGGAACAGCCTCCTGCTTTACTGTTAGGTATGGGAACGTAAGGAAACTGGAAGATAGTTGATTCAGTAGCATAAACCAACTTACTAGACAGCCTCAGCAAAATGGGAAAGAAGAATCTCAGGGCAAAATGGTATTTTAGAACAGTTTTTCCCTAGACCTAGAAAATTGTTAGGGAAAGGCATGAAGGAAAGCTACTTTAGAATTATTATTCTTCTTAGTTTTCACCTCCTGTAACCTAATTGTATTGGCACTGTCATTAATATTTATCCGTTTGCTAAAGGGCAAGAACATCAAGAACTTAGTTCTGAACATGTTAACAGGAACCTGTTTAATTATACAAAATCTATGGAGAAACCATTGAAGCAAGTGTTTATATTTAAAATGCTATTTCTTCAAATATTTGAGCTTTGGTTACTTTTTTTTTTTTAAGCTGTAACACATTCATGTACATTAGAAAATTCCATTCATTGTAGGCCACAGACCTCTACAATAATTTGCCTATATTCCGGCTGGTCGATATTTTGCAGCATATCTTCAACTAGAAGGGAAAAATTCATTTCATACATCGTCATATCCGATAAGGTTGGTTGCTGAAAAACAAATAATACTTTTACTCAAAGACCATTTGCATTAAATTAAAACCACCTTCAGGTAGAGCCTATTTCCTTGTTGAATAAATAATAACTCAACTAAGAAATATGACCACTGTAGGATCAAAAAGGGAGCAGATTTCATGACTTGAAGAGAGTCGTCTAGACTTAAGCTTTTAGAAATGTGTTTTAATAGAAATAACTGATTTCCATTCTATTCTAATTGTATTTTACTCAGATCCAAAAAGAAAACTTGAAAACACTTTTTTTTTTTTTTTTTTTTTAAAATCGTAACAGGAACAAATTACCCTAAGTAATACATTATGGCATAAAATAGATATTAATGATAAAACAATTCACCACTAACAGTCAGGTAGAGTAGAAATAACTGAGCATCTCTGCTGGTTTTACCTGTGGTAAAAACTTCCCTGCCACTATTAAACCATTAGGAGTTCTTTCCAAGATCTGCCACACCCGATCATAGAATCCAGCAGGAGTTCGATTGAGAGAACCGTCTATCTGTCTTCTGTTTAGCCAGCCTCTGTGGACAAAGAAAATCGAGAACTTGAAGTAAAAAACTGTTGCAGATGCAGAACCAAGCCATGTTCTGTGGTGTAAGCCAGCAAGGTAAGCATAAATCACTTCTCAATAAAACACTGAACTGCCAAAAACTTGTGCCTGTTGTGACAATTCCATCTCATTCTCTACACAGCTCTGTCCTTGGATTAGGACAAGAAAACATTCATAAAAACAGAAAGACAAGTTGTGATAGAAATAAAAGATTGTTTTCTTAATACAAAGAAAGAAGCATTTGAAGATGTCAAAAATACTCCGACCTATCTAAATTACCATGGTAAGGAAATGAGTCCTGTGAACTGTATGAGCAGAATGAGTTTTATAACTGTTTGGACTATTAAAAGAACAATGCTCCATTTTAAAAAGGCTACTTGCAATCTTGTGACCTACATAAATAGGTCAAAAAGAATACCTGTGGAAGTCTGCACTCTGTTGGTGATACATATAAAAATATGTATTTATCTATATGGTATCATATCCTGGAGCCCAGTGTACAGAGGTAGGAAAATAGCAAAAAGTTTACCCTCCATGAAAACTTGGAGAGACTGTTAGGAAGGTACGTATACCACTAGCCCTTCATGCATGACAAATTAATTGGCAGTGATATATGGTATCACAGCAGCAGAGATTTTTTCTAAAAATCACAACAGTAGGAAAAACTGTCACAGAAAGAAAAATGCAAGGAGAGAGTGTTTTGTATTTCCTGTCAGGAAGAGAGCTTTTAAAAACAAGTCTCTAATGGGTAAGGAAAAACAAGCTAGTGATACTGTACAGGAAGAAGTTAAAGATAGGAAGTTTTGAAGGATATGCTGGCTAGCTTTTTTACTCAGATAACCCCCAAAAAAGAATCTTCATCGTCAGAAAATCAACCAGAGTGCTCTTTGCTGACCCAGCTATCGTACATTAAAGGAATCAAAAGCAGAAGGCACTGTGACAGTCAGTCAGGTAAGATCTCTAATGAAGGATGGTGCTTGAATTGCTTACTGTGATTGACCAAATTGTTTCCTAAATAGCATCATATATAATGGAAAATGCTGCAAAGAGAAACCTAGGGTTGTTCTGCTAAGGTTTTAGAGGAATAATGTCAACATCAACATGAGCAGAGACAACAATTAAACAGCAAGCATTAATAACCACAACCAAGACACTGAAAAGCATGTGGGAGATACCGAGTACGTAGTCAGTTGGACTCAGAGATTCTGTATCAGACAAATTACACAAGAAAGAGCAGACACCGATTTAAGGACCTTGTTTCTCAGGCATTATAGATTGGGGAAAAAAACAGAATGCGTTTTGAATTGAGCAGGAATATAAGTAGTATGACCATAAATAGTATGGGTATATTTCCTCTTTGTTGAGAGAAAAGGCCATCATCCATTCAGTCAAGGACTACGGAAATTATCAGCAGTATTATGTGCCAAAGGTTAATCTAACTTAACTAGAAGTAAAACCTACAGGAGGACTCTTGACTTTACTCTTATCAATATACATAAGTGGAAATATTGTAATTTTAACTTCTGTCTTGCACACTTTGTATCACAATGAATGCTCTTTTTGGCAGCTAGTTACAGCTTGGAGAAAAGATTACAAGTTTCAGGCAGCACCGCTATCTCCTGAGAATTCTAGAGAACATCTGTTCTTAATTCATATAATAAGCTAGAAGAAAGAGGGCAACTGAACAGCAGACAAACTGTTCTTACAAGTTACTTAAGTAGACGGTATTGAGTAATTTTTGGCTCCTTTCCCCACATCAAAGAATGTAATGCTTCACATTACTGCCAAAGTATAGAGATTACTACTACAAAGTAAGACTTCCACAAAGATAAAGCTGAAAAGGGAAGATGCAATATAAAAGAAACAATTGTAGAACCTGGACACAGATGAAAGAATGAAAAAGTGCTTTTTTGCTACCTTTCCTTAAATAAGTATGTTACTGATTGCAGATGCCTGGTGATTTCAGATGTATACAAAGTAGTTCAGAAATGAAAATTACTTGAACAGCCTATTATGAATGAAAACAGGTACCACAAACCCACACATCTCATTACCTCCCCTGCTGCTGTGGTTGAAGAATATCCAGCAGAAGCTGCTTCACTTCACTAGGGGACATCTGGTATAAGTCCTTGGCTGGCATATCCCCAGCACGGATTTTCAATTCATACTTCATAGCATGGATAATCCATCTGAAGTAAAGGGAGGAATACATTTATTAATTAAATACTAGGTTTCCAAAGATGAAAAATTAGTCTAATAAAATAGCTCATTAGAATTGCACATGATCTTGCTATTTGGCTGTCAGGACATGCATAAAATATCAAACAAGTACTCTACTACTCTTACTGTATTGTAGAATTTACTGAGATTTCGTGTTTGTCTGCAATATGATACAAACTGAAAAGGATAATGCACAGATTTTAAGAAATGGGTTGTGAAGCATGCTTTTCGTACGGAAGATATATTTGACCACGTATTCCCCTACGTCCCATGTTCATTAAGACATTTACCTGCCTTTTGATGTTAAAATTCCTACTGAAAATTATGCTCTGACAGCATATGCATTTTGCTCATGAGTTTTAAAAAAAACATAAATTACATTTAAAAAAATTTCAGGGCTTATTTATAGTTTTAGCCTTTGAAATTCCTTTTTGCAGTCTATCACACCTTTCTTTCTTTTGCTACTCGTTTTGAAAAGATTTGATTAAATAAAAATATGGCAACAGTGAAGATTTTTTCAGCCTTAGGTATCAGAGAGGCAAAACTGCAAATTATTGAAGGAAAATGCTGAATTTTATTCTGTACATTATATAAAAACAGTGTTACAGCCTCTAATATAATATCAAAGATGAAATAATGTATAGATACAGCTGAAGCAAGATAACTGAGCATGGAGCTCAGTCTCTTACCATCTACATTGCTTCAGTTCAAGTAGGTATTACTATCAAACGGGAGAAGAAACTTAACTAGTTTTTCTTCAACACCTGATCAAGTCTGGGTTACATCAAAGAGCCTTATTTTGTTTATCAGAAAATGCAGAGTATTCCTAGGAGAGTTGTCATCAGTATAGCCACATTCCAGAGGCATTTAATTATTTAGCCTACAAGGTACAGAATTTTTTTGTTTATGTAAGTCAAGTCACAATCTTTTCTGAAGGATTTTTAGTAACTACACAGAATTCTGAGATGTCAGGCCAACTGATTCAATGTTGCTTTAAATTTGAGGTTTCTAGGACCATTCATTGAAGGTACAAGATACAAGAGAATATGAGGCAACATGGACATATTACATTATCCAGAACACACTACTTTGATTTATTTTAGCAGGTGAATAGTGTCCTTCTCTTGTTACTAAGATTAATAAACACAACTGGCTTAGGAATCGGTTCTTTTTTCACTGATGACTCAAATGTATCCGTGTAGAAGTCATTCACTGGTATTTTTTCTTTGCAGTGGCCTACAAAACATAGCAAAGTCAAGAGCGGACCTCCTACCGAACTCTTCACTGATAAGAGGTGGGTAGAAGTCAGTTGGTTGGAAGTTTTTACAGTAATAGGGCTGTCAGGAACTTGATCTATTTCAACATGAAACCCTGAAAACAAATCAATAACAAGACACTAAATCAAATCATTATCAAACTGCAATGGTGTTTCTGCGAGAAGGTTAATTTTGCTCACTGGAGTGGGTGATAACACCGAAATAAAGGAAATTGAATCTCTAGCATTAACCTTGGAAGAAAGAAAAAAAAATTGCAAAAAGGATTAGCTATGAGGAAGGGTATGAGGAAGGGGAGGAAAGAGGAGTAACATGGATCTGTAGAGGGTACAGAAAAGGTATTTAAGTGCAAAAGGATAGATGTACTTGCAGTTAAATGTAACACAGGTGATTTGAAAAGTTTTTGGTTTTATGATGACTGGAATGTACTGCTAAAGTGGAAGCATGAATCTTGTGTGCTAGAAAAAAGACTCCTGGTATCTACCTCCAGTGCTGAAATACTCTATCTTCTCTGAAAAAAAATATGGAAGATGGAATGCTTAAGTTCTAATTTTAAAGCGTGTTCACGAATTCTGTAAATCTCAGTCAGTAGCACCTGGTCTCTTCAAAGAAGTGCTTATTCAAATGCATCTGTCTCTTCCTAAACGTGAAAAAATAATTAATTTCTGTAGATAGCAAAGTAAATGCAGATACCATGGAATATGATAACACTCCAGCACAGACTATTTGTAGGTCACCTTACCAAAAAACTAAATAGAACAATCCAGTAGGTAAATGATGTTTTAAACTTGATTCAGGTCTGTGGTTCCTAAGCTATGTATAGCTTAGCCTAACCTATTTATTATAGAATTGGACAACTATGTAGCTGATGAACAGTCAAGAAGTGTTGTGTGTGTCTGTAATAGGGATACTATTCAGCTGGGGGTTGTGTTGGGGGTTTTTGAAGAACAAAAAGGCATTTTTAGCAACCTTACAGGACAAATCAGGTTTTTTTTTACCACGGCAGTTAAGTATTTTTGTGTAGAGAACTGCTCTTGAACAATGTCTTCATTATGCCAGATATCAGATATTCAGATTCACTGAGTATCAGAAGTATACCTTGGTGCCTCAAAATATTTTAGGAAAAGCTGTAATGGTAAATACATTTGAACTGCAGAAGGCTGTTATTACCTGAAGTCCCCATTACAGACAACTCTAAAAGAACAAATGATCTTTTTAGGCAGACTATTGTGCTGAAACTCTGAAAAGAAATAGTTTAAGTACTGTGAAACACTGTTTCCAAGGGATTTGTTGCTCATGGTTGCCAGACTTTTAAGACTGTTTTACACAAGGCTATATTATGAGCCCAGCACTCACTAGAAACTAGAGAATGCAACTAGAAGCATATGTTGACTTGGAGGAGAGTTGTGTGGTTTCAGAAGGGAATCAAATTTATGCTGCATCCTTCCTAGGTTATTGCATTTATGCAGTCTCTACCCTTTACCCATTTGCCCCAAACCTACAGGACATAGGTGACTGCTCAAGCAAAGAGCTTTTAAAGGCCTCATCCAGGAGCCTTAATCCTAGACTGCACTTTTCCCTCCTTCTTCCTCAAGTCCTGAAAGTCTCTGATAGTAAAAGCTCTTACTGTCCTCTCTACCCATTAATTCTTCCCTCCCTGCCAGTACAGTACATACCTAGCCTCTGGCCATGTCCCTCTAACCTGCCTGATGGGCAGGCAGCAACACACCCTGTGTGCATCTACATTACCTACGGGGCACTGTAAAGGAAGAACCAGCATTTGGTTTGGTGTGATCCATTATGCTTCTAGGACTCTGTGTCCACATCACATGTTTACCAGTAATGAAATTCATGCTAGTTACCAGCCTTAAGCATGTGCAGCACACCTGTACCTAGTACATGATAAAAAGATCTCTGTAGAGATTGCCTTGCTGCCCATGCACAGAGAGCAAACTGTGAGTAGACTTTGTATCCACCCTGCAACTGGGAAACTCTGGGTGGCACCCACTGTGCTGTATGTCTGCTGCCAGGTAAGAAACTGTCTCAGGAGCACCACTAATACACTCGAGTGCATATGGATCTGAGGCCAGTTGCAATCTAAAACAGAACCCCTTCAACTCACTGCATTGCTAACAGAGACTCACTGTGTCTATGCCAGAGCTACACATAGTCTGGTTAGCCAGCTGGTCACTGCCTCCTTGGCCACTAGGTGAGCCAGGCAGAACATTCTGCCTGTTGGCTGCCAGCAGGACAGGGTGACCCGGAGGCAGCACACTTGCCACTGCTCATTTGCTGTACAGAATGCATCTAACCCCACTACACTGTTCTTGGTTTTAAAGCCCTAACATGATAGGGATCAAGCTTTGAAAAATCCTATAGTTCACTGTATTAGCTGTAGAAAAGCTTCAAATGGGCTATTACAAGGACTGCCCCTCCTCCACTTTACGCTGTTGACTGGCAAATTTGAGATTAGTTGTGTACCCGTTTTTGGCATACTAATTTAAAGCAGGCTTCCTAGAAATGTAAAATTGAAGTACACAAGTTCTGCTGCATCATCTTAATATAAACCATTTTTGCAATGTAGCAACAATCTCTGTTGAAGTATATATGTTCCCCTGCAATACTAGTAGTAAGAACAACAATAGATACTTTACTGACCCAATCCGTATCTTCAGCATGCCGCTGAAAAGTTCAGGTGAATTTGAGATGATCCAGCCAATATTGAACTACGGCTTCTCTTTCATCTTGTAAATGACATTTTTCATAGATTATGTTCTTAATCACTCCTGGGGATAAGGGATTAGAAATAACTTCTTCCTCTTGGCCAAAAGCTCCAAGTGTCACCTACGATATATGGAAAACAATTCAGAAGATATGGAGAGGAATAACAGCAATTCAGAAATGAAGCTTCATGAACTCTGTTTTGTTAAAATTTCACAATACAAAAATATTTTTTGTCAATGACTGATGATAGTTAATACTGTTAGTTGGATGCTATTAAAATAACAGAATTCACTAAAGACCACAGTAAATACAGAATATATTTTTCCAAATGAAAATAAAAGTACAAGACCAGTGCTTTGGTTTCAAAACTGGCTGTATAATCATGACTGTACACTAGGTTTAAATAGTCTTTCATTTCTGACATTTCAGCTGTGGAGCTCACTTAAAATTCAGAATTAAATTCATAGTTTTGTTTTCTTATTTCTAATAATATGCTAAAAGTTGTAGCCTTCATTTTAAGAAAATATATTGCTGGTACTGGATTTTTGTTAAAATTTTGATTTGCTTTTAACCTACTATCAGAAAAACACAGCAACACTAATTTTTCTCCTATAATAAAGATCATTATTATAAAGGGATCAATGAAGGCAAGTTAGGTTAAAAAGTTGAGAAGAGCTACAAATTATGCTGCATGCAGATGCAGCTTCCTTTATTGCTATGTAGTGGCAGAAGACATACCCAAGACCTGAGTCTGGAGTAAGACAAAGACAAATCTGTGTAAGGTAAGTATAAGGTAAGTGTACACATATATGTATTTTAATACAAAAATACATAATAATTACTATTATTTGGAAACAGCTGTTCATGAACTTAATTAAAATTACTGTGCTGAGAGGGGAAAAAAAAAATTCCTCCTTAGGAAAGGAAGAAACACTGATGATTAAGCTTTGTTTGGAAAACTAAAATCCTGAAAGACTTTTTGCTTAACTGCCACCCATCTGTTGTCTTAGGCTCAATTAGAGAGAGAGTGGCTACATGTTCATTAAGTCTCAAAAAGAAGCTTTATTACTTGACTCCATCTAATTTTATGAAATAAGAGGGCATATATATAAAATCTAAGGAGCTACATAAATCATGCCTCTTGCCTTCTTACCTAGACACTGAACTGTCTTTTCAGTATTGTTCTGTCATTAAATAAAAGTAAATTTATTAGCCTATAGTATATGCAAATACTCAATATATCTTTTTTTCTCTGGATTTTTCTTTTTCAATAAGGATTTTTTAAGCTATTGGGTACTTTTAAGAGAGGCATCAGAGGCCTTCAAAATTAAAAAGCGCATTTATTTAGTTTCTCTGTTATCATTCCTTAACACATTTCTAAGGAGTAAAGACTTACCTGCTTGCCCTGAACTAAAACATTAGTAATAGATGGTGCAAGGCTGTCCACTAGTTTACCTAAAAGACTTGCTGCGAAGCGCACAACAGACCTGAGGGCAGAAAACAGAGCAATCCCACTACATATCAAAAGCTAGTTTAATGAATTCATATACAAGTTTGAAATCTGCCACAGCAGAAATCTCAAAACTAATTCAGTAAATACATATATTATTTATAAAGCAAAATTCGGATCAGATTTTATGTAATCTTCTATGGATTTTCATTTTTTAGTCTAGATATAGGTTAATGGATGAAAAAATAAATTTAGTTAGAACTCATTAAACTACCAGCTCTATAAAAAGCATGTCGTTCTTTTCTCAGCATCATTCTTGAAAACAGACAGGTAAGAGATGCCAGCTTCTCTTTTGTGACATTTTCATCATTTTGCAAGATAAGCTTGGTAATTTTTTAGTCTATTTAAGGAAGAGTTAGAAAGATTTTGCAAGAGAAAGTACAACATGTAACACCAAGGCTTTGTTTTGTTTTCCATGCTGAGATAATATTTCACATGTGTGGCATGAAAAGAATAGACTTGTGTAAACTGCTAGGTTAAAAACTAGCTGTAACTTCTAAGAAAAACATTTTTTCATATATCCAGTTGATGGTTAAAGAAATAAATACTTTTAATAATAATTTCCTGAAAAAATACAAGCCTAATAGACCCATATTTGAGCTTTTCTAGCACAGGCTTTTAGGCTACTAAGAATCATTTATCCACAGAGATTATGAACAAGTTGTAATATTCTGTAGTGTTAGTAAAAAATTCAAACAGTTGATGTTGATTCCTTTGAAAACTGCTACACACTTCTTAAGATCAAGAGCAAAGCATTTCAAAAATGCATTAGCTGATACTGTCAAAATGCAAATAAGCAAAAAAAAAAGGAAAAAAAAAATCTCACGGAGCTCCATTTCAGACCTCTGGGCACTTTACCTGTTTCCCATGTACCAGTAAAGTAGTAATATGTGGGGCTATAGAAGAAGAAAATTTCTGTGCAAATGCAGCACTGTAGCGCAACACCAACCTATATGTATGTCACATGGCAATCATGGAAGAGAAATGAAAAACAGTTTACATATTTTGTTTCTAAAAAAAATTTTTATTTTTATTCTTTACAAAAAATACCACCCAGGTATTTTGGTTCTACCTTACTATTGGCAAAAGCCCATTTAACTGTATGAACAGACTGAAATGAAAAATGAAAAACAGTTTTTATATTTACAGAGTCATCTGCTAGGAATAGTTACCGAGTGAGAGAACAGAATTCAGGACAGACTCAACTCATTTCTTCGATAAAAAGAAATGAAATTTCTACTGAGCTTCAGGGCAAAGAAATTAATAAACGACATGTAAATACCAACATACTTGCTGAAACCTTTTATTGTGACAAAGTCAGGCTCAAAGCAAATTATTTTGGGGCAGTAAGTAAACTGTGTAAGTATATCAGCTTAACTGATTTATATTTGATCACCAGCCTTGCTACAGAAAGCTATTGATAATATTTTATCATGCCCTGTAAGAAATAAGAATATTAGTATTCTTTTCTCATTATTTGAATTTAACGAGAACTGTACATCGGCAAGAGCACTCATAGCAAAACCAGCTTATTACTCTTTTATAATTTAAAAGATAACAGTAAGAAAATACTTAATTTTTTTTAAAGTATTATAGACCAGATCTTCAGCTGCAATGAACCAATACAATTTTGTCAGTAAAGCTGTCCTTTTTCTTTCCCCCTTTAAGTGTGTAAGGATCTGGCTTTACCCTCTATAAATACATTAGGAAAAAAAAAAATTGTTGTAAAACAAAAGGAACACGATATATGTATACAAACCAGAGCTTTTTGCTGCCAGCTCGTCTATAGATTCTTTCAATATGCTCAGCAACAGTACCTAAATGCATTTAAAAAAAAAACAACAACAAAACAAAACCACAAACAAAACACAAACAAAAAATTTGCACAGGTTTTCATTTAATAGTAATAAGGTAAATTTTATTACATCAGTTAATTCTGAATCAGTTTTAGTAAAGCACTTACCTATTGTGCTCAACATCTAAAATTTAGATGCAATCATGTCCCCTATCATCCAGTTGTATGTTGTTATGCAAGAAGCCAAACCAGATTTCAGCTAAATTTGCTGCGCATGCTGTAAAGAGACTTATGGTATCACCTATTGTTGCAATATATTGGGGAAAATTAATCTACATACAGATTTGGCCTATAAAGCTACATCCCCATGATAACCTACATCCTCAAACTGCAGATCATGTTTCAGATACAGGATGCAGATACTCTCTCCACTGTCTTGCCTCTTTGTTGAGCTAAAACCTACAGGAAGCAACAGGGAAGTCTTCTGGTTGACAGTGTAGTTCATTGAAGTGATGTTAGGTTTGGACAAAGTCTGTAAGAGCTGATTTCCAAGACACGAGATGTATGTGGACATTAGATCACCTGGTTAATCACATGAGACTTTCATTTTACAGGAAGTTGGGAGAGTGTGAAAGAGAGGATCTCGCACTGCTTTGTGGCTCTGCCCTGAATAACCACAATAAGGTGCCCACAAATATACCTAAGTGACTGTGTGAGCTAGCTTTGGTCATTAGGTGCATTACAGCACGACTCTAATGAAGCTAATTATCACTGTTGCAAAGTACAACAGGGGATATTGGACAGATATATAAGATATATTACTGATTTACTACTCTTTCTCTCCAAGCTGATTTTCTGTGTGCCAAAACCAAAGAGAACATTTTGTGAAGTGTTATGTATTAAACTAGCATCATGCTGTACAGGCATGACCTAAAAAAGAGGGCAGGAAATGAGAAGAGCACTGCTTCTAAGTCAAAGTAGGTAGTCCAGGATTCAGAGAATTACTTTAATCAGAACAATAGATACCATTCTTTTGTCAGCCCATAGTTGATCATAGTGCATCAACTTGCTATACTGACATCTCTTCAACTGTGCAGGGGTCAAGTGGGGACCATAATGTTAAAGGTAAAAATGGTGACAAACATTCCATTATTTAGACTTCATTTAGCTTCTAGATTTTAAATTCTTAGATGGAATGGCAGTGTTTTTCACGCCGGACATTTATTGGTGAACAGTAAGTTCATCTATAACAACAACAGTAGCAGAAGTTGACTCACAAAATCATAGCCTGTGCTTGTCAGCTGGAACACCCAAGGTTCTTCAGCTTTTATTTTTAGATGTATGTTTTATTGATTGTGTGATTATTTAATGTCAGTCTCAGTAATCTCCACTCGTAGGAGGACAGGAACTTTTAGTCACTGACTCAGATGGTTTAATGCAAGGTGCATATTAAAAAGGTTATCATCATCTACTATTTCATATGGGATGGCACAAAAAGGTCTATACAAGTTAGCACTGAACAGTCAGAGGCACAACAGTACTTCTTTGACCTAAAAGGTTTCAAGAGGGTTTTTAAGTTCCTCATCATGATCTAATAGTCAAAAGCGGCTATGCTGGTTGCTCACAGAGGTTACGAAGTCTGCCTCAAGTTGTTTCAAGAGCAAAGAAGGACACAACCTACAAAGGACTAAAGAAAGCTACTGAGGCGCTCAAAGCCTGACAACAGCACAGGTAAAAGTGGGGAAAAAGCCTGCTTCAGAGGCCTAAAGCTCACATTCCGACCATGACTTTGGATTCACATTGTATTTCAACAATGCACTGTATACCAGCCAATGAATTTTATTCCACTTTACATTGTTTTCCATTACATTTTTAATATAGCAACATGGATATAATGTATATTTATGTCAAAATGACAACTCTTCATCACAAGAACCAGCTGTCCTATATCAAAATAATGAAGCAGGGCTCGATAACATGAGGTAGTAAGTTACACTGCTTGATGAATAACTAAGAGAATATTATTTGATCTTAACATTCCTCTTCTTCTGAGGAGTATTCATATATACAAAGGCAGCAAATAAGCGGTCTTTACAAAAAAAAAAAAACCCACCCAACCTTGCAGCACAAAAGCCACAAGCCTTAGTAGCCTCTTCTGAATTATTTTACATGAATTTAAATCCTGTGCTGTAATACAAAGCCATAATACACAATTAGAGTACGATTCACAGATATATTGAATTAGTCTGATTACATAAAGGTAAAATAAAAATTCAGTATAAAGCTTCACACATTTCAGACTAAATGTTACAGACACACAAACTTGTCTCTAGTTTCAGTTTTCTATACAAGGTCAAATCCCCTATTTTTTATATCTATGTGTTCAAAATTACAACCAGATATAGCACCTGCCTACAAACAATCTAAAAGAGTTCATATATTTAGCAGCTCATTCCCCACCACACTATGAATTTGCATGTCCCATTTAATGCAGAAATTGCTTTAAATGGCAAAGAAAATAGCTACACAACTGCTTGCATGCATGGCCATTATTCATGTTCATTACAACTAAACATACAGCTGCTTCCTGAGATACTCAGAATAGTCAAATGAAAGAAGCTCCTACCTTCCTTGGTGATAAAATTCGGTCCTTCCCTTTTGAGCAATATACTCAAGAGTAATGCTTGACTTGCTAGGCAATTGCAGTCCTTAAAGAAAATAGCATACAACATAACCACAAATAGCCTTCAGATTTTCAGTGAAGCAAAACCAGAAAAGCTATTAAAAATTTCAAGTGAAACCAAAGGGCCTTATTTTTTAATTAAAACAAAAGTCTACAAATTTCATTTTTAAGGGGACTTCACAACTATTTCAGACCCTATGTATATTGTATCCTTGTCACTGCTGCTTGCAGAGGCTTCTCCATGGTTCAAATTAAGTTGTAACAATTTGGCCTCAGAAATGTTTCCTGATTTTCTGTTTTTGGGTCCTGTCATTTACAGCAGAAACACTTGTAATGACGTAGGGAACAAACAGGATACTTTGTGTGTTCCTGTTGAACACTGGATCTAGAAACAGTCACTGGTAGTTTTCTTCTAGATACAGGAAAAATGCCAGATTGGAACTTTCCCTTGGTATCATTAAGAAGTTACCAGAGTGAATACCAACTGTTGAAGTCTTCTGAATTCTAGTCCAGCAATAAAATATCTATTCATAAGACATGACAAATGGATCCCCTTTTAGATGCTCATTTATTACCAGAAGAAGATTTGGGTAGCTGGGAGAAATGGAAGCCAGCAGTTACAGCATGAAGGGCCAGAAAGTTCTGTGACATTAACGATAAAGGACTGTCAAGAGAAGATTCCCCAAGTATGAAGAGGAACATCAGACATTTTATGTTACTAACTATATTATTAACATTGAACTGTGACACTAATCATGTTGATCTAAGTAGGCTGCTGTTAAAAAGAATACCAGAATTTCTCATTCCATGAGAATGAAGTTACACTGTATTTTTATCAAGTTTTCTTACATTAAGTTTCTGCAGGACCTCATACGTTGACTTGTTTTTCCAGTCATTAATATTTACATCTGGTTGCTGCTCAAGTTCAGAAGCATTTGGAGTACTGGACTGTCTCTTGACTTTTGAATGTTTTGGAAGATCCAACTCCTCCAAACTCTTAAATACAGGAGCCCTGAAAAATAATATTTCATTTCTTCATAGTTCAGAAAATATTTTAATTATCAAATACATCACCATTATTATTTACACATAGCCTTACTCTTCTGTTTCAGTGATTCTTAGGAAGTCCAGTTGATCAACAACTGCTCCAGATATTAATGTCTGAAATGAAAAATTGAAAAAATTAAAAAAGATGCAGAAATGTACATAACTATATAGTTGTCTTTTGATCTCAGTATGTTGCTGGTGGTTTCCATTGAGAAAGTAGTTTCTTTATCTACAGTTCCAAATATCTTTACACTTTCAGAGTATTTTTCCTCTTTCTTAAGATCTTGCTTAAGACAGCGGAAGTCTCTCAGGGCTGCTGTCTCTTTTTTGCTGGCGTTCTGCTGTTCTTTTCCCCGCAATGTACAGCTTAGTCAAGCAATGACCAGCCCCCCTCCCCAAAACAGGTCTGATGAAAACACCCCAGAGAAGGATTTGCATTCCTCAGAGTCCTGCATGATATCCATGTTCTGGATCATAATGCTTACTGCTTCAGGGATCGCTGAAGGATGGGTAGTTCCTCCTGTCCATCTCAGTGATGTTACGGGAAAACGCAATGTAATAGCATTTCCTACTCTGTAGGAATGCGTACTCTTTAATCCAAGCATGCCTGCCCTAAGTTTGCACATCAAATGCAGCTTACAAATACTTCTGTCTCAGAATATTACGTACCTGAAATTCAATGTTGCGTTTATCTGATGTAGTCATTACAATTCATTCACTCCAAATTTATATGAATTTCCTATTTATATACTTCCAGAGGAAACATACTGTACTACAGCACTTTTAAGACTGCTTTTTAAGACTGCTTTTTGACGGTTCTCATTAGCTAAATAAAATTGAGTATGTATTGTGAACTTTTAAATTCCATTTCCATTGTACACAAGTTGCAGTAAAATATTGATCTGTTGCACTGTGGGATGATTGAATATAAAAAAATCTGCTTTGCTTTTCTTGCTAGTGGCATTCATTCTTTGACTTGCATATCTGCTTGAACACATGACGACAATGGAAACAGACAGTAAAGATGAAAACCAGAAAAAAGCTACAAGTCTTCTAAGCATCTTTAAATGAAATTACATTTTGTGTATTTTACAAGAAAAGAGCATTCACCCAATTAGAGACATACATTCTATCTCTAGACACTTTTACACATATGCATCTAAATGAAGCAGCTGAATACAATTCACAAAGATTCAATATATATTTTGTTGGAATAGATAAATTATTTAAGAAAACACCACGAATTAGACATGTCCCTTGTTCTTGACCCAAATCCTCCCCCATAATGGAACAAGGCTGTTTCCAAAATGTGACAACTGTGCAGTATTGACAGATTATAGTTAAACTGATGGAGAAAGCACACCATATTCCACCAGTAAATGCGCTGATCACCAACATCTACCATTCATTTATAAAAACGGTAAAAGAAAGATGGCTTTGGAAAGCTGCAAAAGAGAAAAGGACGTTAAGAATAAATAAGAAATGCAAGACAATTTCTATTTAACCCAAACCATTTTTTATATCCGTAGCTTACTGCCGTAACAGGAATTAAATCATTATAATAACTAATATGCTGCAACATAATTAAACACGTTGTACTGACATAGGGGAAGTTAGCACATTGTATTTATGGATGCGGTAAGAATTTCTCTCTGGAAAAAGTATAAGGCATTCTTATGGGGCTTTTTAATAGGTTTCATTCAGTCTACAGGGGGATTGAGCAAGTATGTAACAGTATTTAAGGAAGTTGTGTTAGGGCCCTGTTACACTAATGATTCTCTCAATGGCAGATCCATTGGAAGTGATTTCTGCACATGATTCGATCCATTCTGTCGATCTACAAAAATTACCAGCTCTTCACCTCTGTGATATTAACTGTTATTAACCAAATCCGGTTTTGCTTTGCTTTCACACCTGATCATTCTATAGTTTTGGGTTACAGTGTGGTTAGTCACAAATTCATCAGCAGAACTGAAGCAGGGGCAATGACCAACGACAAACCTGGGAGGGCACAAATCGCCTGTGCTGGACCTGTCATTAATAATGCAAATAACTGCAGCCTTAATCTGGCACCGGAAGACAGCCTGAGCCAGGCTAACAGCAGTCCTCCCCCTCCTCTGTCACTCCTGCCAACTCCTGTTGGCTCCGTGCATGCCTGCCTCACAGAGAACAGGGAGCATGACTACTGCTTGGCAGAGGCAGGGATCAGATCACTTAACTACATCTTAACTATCTTCAGTGGTAAATCAGGACTGTAGGTAACAGACGAAACCTCAGAGTGCTCACAGTACAATTTTAAAGCATCATACCTCATACAGCTTTTTTTTTTTTTTTAAGGTACCTTAAAGCCAAATAAACATTTTTTTTTGTAGTTCTACCATTTTTACCATGTAGTCTTTTTAACAGATAACAAATAAAGCAAAGACCAATGACTGTTAACATCTTAAATACTTTAAAACTACTAATTAATTACTTCGGGGAAAAAAAAAAAATCTTTCCAGAAGGTCGATGAGTATGGAAGGGGAAGTTCACACCCTGACAACTGTAACAGTGTAATGCTTAAAATAAGGACACATTATGTAGATTGAGAAATTTCTCACCTGATAATACATCAGTTTAATCAAATACAAGGCAAGAAATTCATTGCAGTTAAATTTAAAAAAAAAAAACCAACCCACAACAACAAACACTGTAGACAAATGAAAGGTTTTCCATGAACAGTAATGGCATTTGCTATAGGAAAAGTAAATGGTAACAGGAGATACTACATGACCTACATCTGACCAGTAGAAATACATAAATATTTGAAAGATTACAAGGATATCTTAAATCATTATAGCTATAAGTATTTAATTTACAAATGACCCAAGCTCTTCTACAAATTCATTATTTTCTAGGGAACAAGAAATCATAACTGTGTCTTTGGTCTTCTCTCTCACAAAAAGAAGGGTTCTTCAGTAGGTGTAAACTAAGATTAACTAGCACATGTAAGTATCTAAAACCAGCACCTGACTCAGTAATTTTCACATTTTAATGAAGTTTCCTGCTTTAAGATTAATTCAAACAGCAAAGATGTTAAAACTAGATCTTAGTTCTTGTAAGAATTTTAATATACGTGAAGCACCTTTTTTCCCCCCCCCTCATTGATTATCTAATCTAAAGAAACTCCTCAATGTTTGACATCATGGATTTATCCTTTGGTGGTAATGTCACCAGATTGCCAAACATTAAAAAACCCTTCTCCCTTCTGAAAATCCTCTATGAAGATTATCACTTTCAAAAGACTCATCAAAAGGAATTAAAATAAACCCATGTTTCTTTTGAGATAAAACAAAAACTGTACCAAATATCTTGGGTCTTGACTCCTTAATTTTATGATACTAAATAAAATACTTGGAAGTCACATGAAAAACAAAAGTAGTAAGAATACATGTACCAATACTAGGAGGTAAGAACACAGCATTCAGGAAAAACATCATACCTGTACTCTGTCAACATGAACTTTCACTCCTCCAACAATTCCCTTTCTAAAGGCTGCCAACATATCTAATATTGGATTGAATCTGCTCCCTCTGAAATTTGAAACAGAACTCCATTAATCTTGCAATTAGGTAAATACCACACTACAAATGATGCTTTTATGTCTCTCTACCTTATATTGTCTTCACGGATAAGTACAACAAACAGTGGACGACCATGCATTTTCCAATTCTGCTTAATGAACTGCAGTGCATTCTAGGTAAGAAATAATACGTTAGTCACAAAAAAACCCCCACACAAGCACAACGTACCAGAATGCATAGAATGCATAGTACAAGGTATTAAAAGAGCTACCTTAAAATAACAGCATTGAAAAACCCAACAGATGAAAAAAAAAAAAACACTTAGCTAATAAACCACTAACAGATTTCTTCAACGAATATAACCTGCTTTCAAGCACTGCTATTTCACAACTTCTCTGAAAATACTCCTAGGATATATATTGATTACAGACTAAACCACTAGACAGAGTGCGGTGTACTGAGCTACATATAATGACCTAGTAAGTATGCATGAGAATCCAGGGCTTGAATCATAGCCCTTAGCATGGAATTACCAGGACCACCTTCTATGCACTGCAAGTAGCTGCTCAAGCACAGGAGACTTGACAGGTAAGCTTTGCACTGCTGCCTGCCTTAAAGTTAGGGAAGGAAGGCAATTTTTAGTATTTGTGCAAAGTCGAGTAATATTTCCTCCAGGTGAGGCTTTCGTATTTCCCTAAAACAGACCAGTCTCGTTCCTCTTTTCAGCCAAGAACATTTGTTTTCCCAAAGAAACGATAATTTGCTTGCTGCACTACAGCATTCCCAATCACTTTTGAGTGAGTTTTTTAATCAGATAGAGATACTTACTAGAACTCGTACTGGGCTGATAGGATATTCACCTTAATACACTTTCCAGCATAAACTGCAAGTTTATTTTTATATTAGAAGAATACGCTATACAGTGTGCCCCTTTCAGTCTTCTATTTTATCAAACTCCACAGTTTAGTCTTCTACAGACTCTATTTTTGTCAGTTTCTCAAAGGAAAAGTTACAGATAAATACCTTAATGTCATCAATCAACATCATAACATCCTGAGACATGTAGAAATCACTTAGATCAAAAATGATCGAGTAGCAAACTACAGTCTTTCCTAGTATTCGATAAATCTGTTGAGAGAGAAAGCTTCCATTAATCTTTCCTTTAAAATATTTGAAGCACTGAAGTAGCTGAAAAGGAAAAAAGGTATTTTGAAACTATCAAAGTAATAATCAACATAGAACAGTTGAATTAAAACAAATATTTAAGATAAAGCCTACATCTCTGATTTTAGGTACTCTGTTTTTTATTAGGTATGCAAATCTAGATTCTATTGCAGTTCAAGCAGTTCACCATTCAGCCTGTTTTGGTCAAGTATTACTGTAATTGGATGTCTAGGAAACATGACAGTTTAATAGTAAGACAGAGCATGCACATTCATAATAGCAAGATACATTTCAAGGACTTTAAAATAAGATATATGCATAAAATAAAATTACATTTCAATTCTGTTTAAAATAATTCAGAGACTAATTCAGTGTTTATCTGAAACATACATCAATAACAATACTATAAAAATTTCTTGCAACAACCTTTGATGTTCCAAGGCATCCTATAGGCCTGTCCGGTCTTCCAGATAATCCCAATTTGTCATTGACTCCCAAATGGAAGTAAGCCTGTGAGAAAGAATCATGAAAACTGAGGGAAGGTAGATATAAGTCTTTCTTCCGCTCCTACTGGGTCTCAGATAGAAAGCTGTGTGCATTCTGCTTTAATTAGAAAACAAGATTCATAAAACGGGGTTATTATTTCTATTGAGGTTTTTTCCTGGTTTTTTTTTTTTAAACATACATCTATGTAACAACAATCAATAAAGTGAGAGAACACTAGATTTGGTAAATGTACAGTTCAAAGACCAAATTTAATTCTTTTGATAACAACAGGTATCTTTAGAGCAAAGAGAAATCAACTATGTAATTGAAGCAAGAAACACAAGGTGTGAGAAGACGCGATGCAAGCAGTCTGCTCCCTAACAGTCAGTCAGTCATTCCAGTGCAACGCACGTCACTTCTGGCAGACCAGTACTCTGCTGTAGATACGGTGTAACAGTTCCCGTTCCCTCCTAATAGTTTTGCGAGGATGAAGGATTTTCACCTTATTCATGAAGGTGAAAATACCGTTAATATTGGTTTACATTAAAAGAGAGATGTCTTCATTAAGGGTAAGCAGGAGTGCTGGGTAGGATCCTGATGCTCTGATTAGGACACATGGGTGCAGCTTCGGGCTTGGGCAAAGCACCAGAGTCCTGCCTATCTGCATAGTTTCAAAATTCAACTAAAACTTGTTGTTTCCTATTTTAGGTCTTATTTTTACCTTCTTAGTCCTATTATTTTTCTAGTCTATATAATTAAAATATTTTTTAAATCTTTAAATTGCTCACTGAAATGATTTTTTTAAAGGATCATTTTTTAAAGGATCATTTGCATTTATTGTCTGGCCAATTTGCCTTCTGTAATGCTTTTCTGATGTGGATACAAAGGTAAAACAGTAATACAGGAACTCTTCAAAGATCTTCATTCTAATTTTAGGAAAGGCCTGCAAAATTAATGCATCAACAACACAAGCAAGAGGGAATTATCTCATTATTCACTGCTTGATTCTTATTTGAGTTAAATTATGTATGCCTAGTATTACTTCAACTGATATAATTTTGTAAGACTTGCATATTAAAGAAATAATCTTCATTTATTACAATGTATGAGAATAAAACCATAAAAAAACAACTAAGCTGTGAGCAAGACAGTATAAACGTATCAGTTAAACCAGACTGAAAGGTGTAATTTTTTTCTTATTTGGGCTGTTTTAGGTAAGGAACCCACTATTACTAAAACTTCAGAACATTCAGAATTCAGAACATTTTCCCAAGCTTGATCTTTCTTTTTGTTATAGGAAGATAATTCAGAAGCAAATGAAAGTGAACATTTGAAGAAACATGGACTCACTAGCATTTTACTGCTGTCAGCTTGGGACCTTCCTGATACTGCCTATGTTTCTGCATTAATACTAAGAACTATTTAACAAATAAAATAAATAAAATTACCTACATCACCTGTTCATCCAGACTAAGTATCCACATTCAAGTGGGAGAGGAATGGAGACATCAAAACATTAACAGCTTTAAATAACCCATCTATACATAACAAAACCAAAAGAACGTTGAACCCCCTTTTGTAGTAAATAATGGAGACTAGAAGAATGGCAGTAGATGTTATAATTTAACACTAAAAGGACCTTCATTTTGCTAGAATGTAAAACATAAAATGTTTTTTTAACAAAAAAAGAACTCCAGTAGTATTGTAATATTATCTCTTCCCTTGAAAACTCTTTCTTTAGCTTGAGGCCTCATGTTGTTCTACAGTCTACTAAAGCAGTTTCATCTTCTAGTAATAGCTTTCCATCTTGATCTGTTACAATCAAAACATCAGTTCAGATTCAACACCAGAGTAACTGAACTAGAGTACAGTTTCATGCAAGTCCAGCTGCTTCAAGCGTGTGTGGGTTTTTTTATATATAAAATGCCCTTCAATTCTGGAATACTAAAGCTGCGAATAGCAAGAAATGGCTGTGAAAGCAGACTGGACTGTTGGGTTGATTTATGAGAGTGAATCAAACTACAGCGGTCTTTTACACCATCTGTTTGTGTTCTTTTACCTGTTATCAGCCTATGCCTATGGAGTACTCTGCTATTCTCCAGTACTATACTTCCACTACATATATACTTTTTCCCTATATATTGCATGCATGTCGTCCCATTTTCTTGTTTTCCTCTTCTTCCTCTTTTCATTCCCCACCCTACTTTGTGGATCTGTTTACATGACCCCCAGTCCTACTTTCAAGCCCTAATTTTCCTGAATCAATGTCTTCCCCTCACCCATTTGTTTCTTTTTATGCTACTTTTTCGGACATATGCCTGTTTATAAGTCTAGAGGTTTAAACTGTTATCATGTGCCACTAGACCAGTTCAAAAGTTTCTAATTAAACACTCCTGAGAATTGACAGCATCGGAATAGCAAATATTGAGATCCATGTTCTCTATGGATCAATGCTCTTTTCCCAAAAATACAGATAATTGTTCCAGCATTAGCTTCCCCTCCCCACAAAGGATGACAAATACTACCAGTGTTTTTTTGTTTGTTTCCTTTTTGGTTTGTATTGGTCTCTTGCATAAGCCCACAGATCAAACCTCAGTTCTCATAATGTCCCAAACACTTTCATTACCTCAGCTTCACAGCTTTTCAGCTTTACAGCTATAGCGTAGCCTTTTCTAGAAGCCCACTAGGAAGATGTTTTGCATCAGGTGATATAATATTTTCTTGACGTTCTTTTTAATAGTAAATTTTGATGAGGCAGATGTACCTACCCATCACGAGTACAAAGAAAATGTCAGAATAGCCAGATGTCTCACCAGCTTTTGAAAAATAAATCCTAACACACAAGTTGTCATACCTTATATAGGAATTTAATTGATAGTAATAATGGAGGTCTCATTTTTTTGTCAGGGAGACCAAAGAAATGATGGATGACGGAGAGAGACAATATATACTTCTATAGTAAATTTATGGAGTATCTGTTTGTTAAACCAAAATTTCAGGTACAGAATTTCAGGATGAATACAGTCAGAGAGAATCCATTTTGAAATATATTATCAAGAAAACTAGTGAGCACAAATGGGCTGAGAAATTAACAAGGCTGAATGTAGACAAAGATATTTCTTTTCTCTCTGGTTAAGTATTTCGCAGGTGTTAGTGGCAGTCATTATTTGGGGTAAGCATTTTTCTGAATAAGCTAGCAAGGTTTTGGTACATCAGTTATCCTCACAAACTCACGAAGCCTGAAATATGTCGCTATGTTCTCTATTTTTGGATTTACTTTTTTCTGTGTCCTACAGGCTTCTGATACAGATAATGGCATCAGCCATGTGACTGTGATTTCAGAGGGAGAGACTCGCATAGTGATTTGTTTCACAACTGGAACTTCAGGATTGATAAACTAAATAAGTTCATTATACTTCCCCCAGACATTCAGAATCCATCACTCTTGTTTGAGACGATTTGTATAATTCAAAGTTAGACAAAAGTTTTATATACCTGATCAACAATCAAACTTCAGGTGGTGAAGTATAAAATGTATCAAGTGCACATCCATGATTCAGGATCAGCTTATTTGTTTGACAGTTTCCTGCAGCTTGTTAAGGGTTGTTTATATACAGTGGGACTATTTTCAAGGTTTTTTTAGAGGAAGGGTCCAGGTGTATCAGAGATAGAGGTAAACAGGCACCCAGAAATCATATAGATTTTTATTAGAACTTTTGACAAGTTCACCTACAATTGCTTATCAACGCATTTATCATTCAGAGCAGCATTTGTCATAGTCTCTTATATTCAAATGTATGTATTTCCAGGAAAACAGCAGTGGATAGCTTGGAGCACATATTCCATGCAGCCAAAGTGCTATATATAAAGTACTAAGAATGACTGAACAAAAAAGAGGCCATGGTAGCGCTAAGAGAATGCTGAAATGGACCAGTATGGCCTGTAGACGCCATTCATCTTTGACTGCTGGCTTCCTGTGGTGTTGA
Source organism: Fulmarus glacialis (assembly GCF_000690835.1). Lineage (NCBI taxonomy): Eukaryota > Metazoa > Chordata > Aves > Procellariiformes > Procellariidae > Fulmarus > Fulmarus glacialis. The sequence goes on along the minus strand of NW_009196291.1, from coordinate 57,803 downwards.
CAGCTTCCTGAACAGATGCATCTAAGCTGGCATCATCAGCAAGGCTCAGTACAGATAAGGGCTGAAAGGGCCAGCCTTGCAAGTGAAAGGATATGGTACTCTGTTAGGAGACTACTTGCCTCTATAGGAAAAGGAAAACCTGAAGCCTTAACAGAGGATGAAGGGGATTCTGAAGATATCCTTCAGGCCAGTAATTTTTGACCGTAGATTTTTAAATATGCTGAGTTAAAGGGGTAAACCAAAAAGGGTTTAAACACCAAACCTCCTGGATATAGTCAACTCAAGGGACTTCTCAAAAACCAGTTACAGAATACTGTATAATGCCTGTTATAGGGGCTATACTATGAAATTATATGATGGTTTACGCCTACTGCCTTAATCCATTTCTTGGACTATTGCTCATTTGCTTGTTTCTCCATCGAGTTTCACTTAGTCTGCTGTGCTATTAATAGTATTAAATTTTTATTATTCATTCATTATTCTTTGAAAGTGGCTTGTGTAATAAGCCTAATCAGATAACACGGAACATCTGGGCTTCAGTGTTTCACTGAAAGCTGTAACTAGGCATGTATAACTGACCAGCATCAGCATATCTTGCAACTGAATTAGAATAACACAAAAAGGTAGATAATAAGCTTAAGGAGATACAAGTCCAATAGCTTGATATAAATTCCTGTTGTTACAAAAGAAATGTGTAGATAGATAAATAATTTTAAATGCATAATTCCTTACTTTGACAAGTTCTTTTTGAGCCCATATCTGAATTGGTTCCACCTGCTGGGGGGTCTGAGTTTGGATTCCATATGTGTTCAGGAAAACTTGTAGCCTATGAATGAAATAATGACAAATTTAATGACAAATCACAGAACAGTCTTATTTTTAACAATTATCTTGCAGCAGATACACAAGTAGCAGTATTATATTCTACACTTCCTCAAATACCTTTAGCAAATTTAAGATGTCTATTGTTCAACACTTCCTTAATGTATACATTCTTAATAAAAGTAAATACATACCGCTGACTTTCTGCTATCAGGGCCACATGTACTACCAAATCATTTTCTAAAGGGCCCTAGAAAATAATGAAAAAATATTTATTAGCATTGCTAACCAAATATTTTGTTATAGCATGATATAGCATGAATATATAGATATAGATATAGCATGAATAGGGACAGTGACTATTTAAACAATTCACGAGTATGACAGACATCACTGTCTGCATTGCTTGTTCTTACTGTGTGAACAAATTGAAAGAACATCACAGGACTAAAACTTGTAAATCTCAAAACTATGGGAAGACTGTCCTATCAATAATACTTTGCAAGATGCATTTTGGAGAATTAATAATAAATAGGTTTCTGGTAATCATTTCCACTGTTTGGTTTGTTGTTGGTTTTTTTTTTTAATTAAAAAGGAAAAACATTTTGCTTCATACAAAAATTTAGAATTTATACAATTGATGTATTTCCTTTATGCCTGATATGACATAATGTTTTGATACACATTTTTGTAAAAAGTGAAATAACTCAGCTATTTGGGTAACCGATAATATTCACTTTAAAATAACGAACTGATGATTTCAACCCTTTACTCTGAAATATTTTGATCAGACAGCTACTCTTCACAGTTGTATGAAAGATATATTGCATTTTACAGGAGATAACAGCATTTCCTTGAATTGTTTATAACACAGATACTTCATGTTTGAAATAAATACTAGTATTTTACATCAGTAAACCATGCAAATAAGAATGAATTCAACATGTTGGGTGAAATCATTGACTCGACTCCCTGGGTCTTGAAATGGCAATTCACCTTTCTTCTCACTGGCAGCATGCATTACTAGCTAAAAAATGAGATGTCTGAGTTATTCCTCGTTCATTTCTTCTCTGGCATTCAATGACTGTAAAATCAAAAGAACTAAGAGCAGCACACATTTTCATTCCTAAAATGCTTTTTGTCTACTTTTATCTAGAAACTACCAGAACATGAATGACAGAAGTTAAATACATCTTCTATCAATGGATTATATGAAAATACAGCATTTTCTGTGAAGATAGATAGATAGACATTGATTTAGAACAAAAAGTTCAGAGTGAACGCTTGCTTGTTCAGGCATCTGTGAGCCTTGATATCAATTTAGATCTTACAGATTTACAGAATAAATTCTTGGTAACATTTTCCCAGAAGTCTATCAGCACTACATTTCCACTAAAAATTTTGGAGTTTTTGCCACATGATGTAAGTTTGTGATCAAAGTACGTGCACAGAGACCAGATTAAGAAGTCAGAAGTTCAAGTGACATTAAAAGATCTTCCTCCTCGGAGTAAGTTGATCATGCTATCAATTGCATTTATACAAACAGTAAGAAAACTCAAACCAATTCTCTACCACAATAAGTGCATTATGTTAATTAAAAAAAAAAAGGCAAAGACCCCCCAGAAAATGAAAGAGCCCCCGCCAAGACTGTATTGATTTATAGACAGCCTGTGGTCTAACTTGGGGAGTGGTCTTTAAGTTAAGGCTGAACTTAATTATTACTGTATTAATGACAAATTGAGTGGGACTGTGTAACCATAGACTGTAAGCTGTACATAAACCTGTGTATTTTGCATCTCCATTGAGATACGTCCTTCTCCGACACCAGTACTAATGCCTCTCATACGCAGACGTACCCAATGACATGCCTCATTTACAGCAGCCAGTAAGTGGTGGTTCTGACATGGGCCATAACTAAGCAAATGCATCTGCAGCACAACTGGCACAACACAAAATCTGTGTGAAAAATAGCTAGACTTTGAAAAAGTATTGTGGAAAAATAGAACTGTAATTGCTGTACAACTACAGGATTGCTGTAACATTAAACAGAAAGTTACTTTCATTGTCATTTAACATGTCAAGGCCTGGAGGATCACAAGTGGTGGTCTAGAAAAACACAGATCAAAATAACAGATTGTGGTGGTGCATTCACACCCCCCCTTCTCCTGGGCCGCTTGTTGATCTCAGAAATTTCCATGAAACCTCCGCTTTGGAGTACCGAGTCTGGCGGTTGAGCGCTCCTTGACCGAATCAGAAACTCTGCATTGCTGAGGCTAGGAACATACCCCTACCGCCGGGCCCAGGTGTCATCTTATCCGAGTCGTAGCTCAAGTAGAACAACACTGAAACCTTGAGAATTTTTAGTAACTACCACCTGGGACTGTGACTAGGATGGAAATTTGTGGATGGCTAAAGCCAATCACCTTGCGAACCTATAAACGGTCGTCCTAAGTGAGACCCTTTGAGCTCTCCTGGACCGCAGTGGGCTGTGCCCAGCATCTGCCTCTGAGTGGGACGCCTCTCAGAGCTCATGACCTCTCGAGCCTGCAATATTCGGAGGACCGTTGCCAAAAGCTGACAACGGGACCTGGGCTGAACCCCTTCACTCCTCAAGGCTCAACCCTTGCCCGTTGAGAAATGCCAAGACATTTGACGTGAATATTTCTTCACTGAACTCGAGGGGAATTTTTAACAGGTACCTTTTGTACATTTATATATATTTGTCTATGTGTGTGGGTGTGAGCCAATAGTAAGCATAATTTGTAATTAAGTCGTGATTGTAGTAGACTCTACTAACTCACTTCGTAAACGTTAAAATAGTTAATGATTAAGTGCTGTTAGAATATTGTGATCTACCTGCTACTAAAGTTTGTTAATGATTAGTTGATGATTAAGTGTTGCTAAACTGTGAACGAACCCTAGACTGCTGCTAAACACATATAGTCCCTAAGATATAAAGCCTTAGATGATTTTTCTTTATATGTTTCATCTGTGTAGTAAGTAGTAGAGTGAACCTTGCCATCGAATTCTGTTAGGTTGCACCTTTATAAATCTCTATTTAAATCATTTTCTGCTGATACCTTTGATGGTGATTCTTTAAGCGGCCTCTAAACCACTCATCATGACACAGATACAATACTCATGAAAAAGTATGTCACTCTTTTCAATAATGATCGTGATATATAGCATTTGCTACATATTTAAAAAAAAAAAGATGTGGAAAAGCACTAAACTCCTAAATATTCCACTAAATAAATCCTGTTGTTGCTAAAAGTTCCATTTTAATGTGTTCGATTTCACATTTGTCTAATAACACAAGCTGAGGTGTTGTTCACACAACATCAATCACCATCTCCCCAAGACACAGCAACAGACCCTCCCCCAGGTTCACCCTTCTGCCTTGCAGTTTCACATGGGTAGGGGGCAGAGGATCTGTTTCAACTATATTCTGCATGCTGTGCAAATGATAAATATACCCCAGTGTTTTCAGAGGACCAAGATAAAAGACAGAGAAGTTGTTCTTCCTCTCAAAAAAAAAATTTTAAAAAAATCATAGTTTTTAACAAGGTTATAAACCATTGAAGGCAGAATAAAGGGAAAAATCCCTGACTCCATTCCTGGCACGAGCAGAGAAAGCAGCTCAGTATTAGTCTTTTGCTGCACTCTCACTGGACAGATGCTGTCACTGTATGCCTTTCTGCACACATTCCCAGGAAATCTCAGAACTCTGAAAAAAAATCCATTCATTTTGAACACGTGAGAAAGTAGGCACAATATTCAAGAACACCGATTAAAATCGTACCTACTGGGCTTTCCAAGCATATAGAGTGAGATGAGGAAAACAGAAATAGCATGCAACAGAAGAAATTGTACTACAAAACTACAACTAAATTGTTACAAAACACATCTGCATCTGGAAGCATCCAAATACTGCTGAACAGTTTATGGTCAAATGCTACTAACACACCAGACTTTTTAAATGAAATACAACATGAGACACACATGTGCCTTAAATTCTAAAATAACATTAAACAATTTTAGAATTGTGTTAACTGTGGTAGACAACTGTATTAAGAGAAATGAAAGCAAGAATATAATAACCATTACAAAACAAACTGTCCAATATGGTACATCTCCCTAAACCATCAAAATTAGACATACTCTAACCCTAAACATAATTCAGGTAGCTGAAAAATCTTAATATATCTCAGTCTACCTACACTTAGTAAGTTTAGTTCCTTCTTTACACATTATCTACTTCCCTGAAAATAAAAAAATAATCAGTCTATCATTTTGACTGTTTTCTTCCCAATATCATCAATGGGCATTAACCTTAATTTCCAGTAACTTAAATGAAGTCCTCACAAATGATTACTAAGTCTACGAAGCAAAACATTAAAAGAATACAGTCATCACATGCAGTCACAGGATTTAATTAATTAATTGCAACCCTATACATATATTTCAAGTTAACCCAGAAGATAAAATAGTCTTACTTTGACAATTACTTTGTACAAAATTTTTGTATTTTTTTGTTAAATACGAAATGTTAAATATAACACAGCAATAAATCAGCTTTCATATATGCTCCAGTAAAATACAAAACAAAACCAGAAAATCCCCAACCCCACCTCATTTCTCAAATGCTATTGTTACTATACAGGCCCTCTTATACACTAAATTCTCCCAAAACAGAACGCAACAACTGAAACTGTGTTATAATATAATCTCTTCCGGATATGGAGACAGTAAAAAGGAATAAAATAATAAGCTCTTCTAAGGAATCCAGTTCTAAAGAGTTATCCCCACTGAAACAAAATTCCCTGCATTATCTTCTTTCAATAAAGTAAACGGAGCATGGATGATTCCATTTTCTTTTTAACTCATGAACAGGATTTAACCTGAAACACTACTGACCATTTAGCATTACACAGCAAATTACCAGTGGAGAGGAGAACCTCTCTGATTGCTGTTAGACTTCATTGTGTTTTGGAACGCAGACTAAAACTAGCCAAGAGAATCCGGCTCCAGCGCCACACTGGCGTTTCCCCAAGAGGGAACATTTGGAGACCTCTTCCTGAAAGTGAAAAATAAGTGTTTTGGGGCATTAAATTAGGAGAGAAAACATTTCCTTTTAACTATAAACAGATGAAATTAATATTTTAGTATTAGCGGCCATTAAGTTTTTACTATACTGCTCATTTGATTCCACGGTTTTCGACAAGAAATGAGACTGTCCTCTTTTATCAGATTTTCTAGGTTGAGTGATGCATTCACAGCTGTAGTTATATAGTTATATACAGTTATATACAGATACAGTTTTCATAGCAATTTTGCCTTTGTAGGTCTATATTACCTTATTTTCCTTTAACAATTCTAGAATATTCTTCACTGGTGCTTCAAAAAGCTATAAAACTAAGGTTACAATATTTTAAATACTTTCCATTGCTTGCTTAAATCTACACAATTATGTGGGCATCAGACATTTTTGTAGTGGCACCGAAGTCACAAATAAACTAAATTAATCACATTCTTCATTGTAAGTGTTTATAAAGATTATAGTCAATGCAATCAAAATATGAAAATACGCCTACATGGAAAAGGCATTTCTCTAAGAAGTATTTCCTCAGCACAAGGCTTCAAATTAAAATTTTAAAAAGCTTTCTTTTTAGTACATCACCTTCCAAAACACTGTACCTCAACAAAATTTATATACACAGGCATCTGAAATTTTTACATATCCTTGTTTATTCCTTACAGGAATGAAATTTAATAGAAGTGGAAATACTTTTCTGTTCAATTTAATTAAATAGTTGTTTAGCTATATGGAAAAGAGAAGACATCGTTAAAGAGAAGAAACTACTTTTGATTTCCGAAGACATAATTAAGATGTGTTGTGCTCTCATTTAGTATTTTATTTTTAGTCACTTTCCTAGCACTTCAAAGCAAATACTAAATACTGATTTTCATAAGTTAGGTCAATTGGATAAAATGGCATAATCAAATATTCTGACAGACTGTTTAAGCAAATTTAAAATGTGGATTAAAAAAAGCCAAGGTCAAGACTCTCAGCTGGAACTTCAAGTTTGCTGACTTTAACTGCAAGACCTTTGCTAATAAAGCACACCTCACGCACGTTGATACACCTATGCATCTGCCTTTCATTCTTTAACCTTCTCTTAATGATGACCAATTTGAACTAACATCTGTATCAACACACATTCTGCCCTGATACTAATGTAATAGTAAAACAACACAAAATACAGAGTACCTGTTTCAGTACAAACAATCCCAATGAAACTCCACAACCACCTGGTTAGCATTGCAGGGACACTAACCATTCTGGTCACGATTTCTACACTGCTGCTCAGAGGCTACAATGACAAAGGCCTGATGCCACAGTCACCTAGAATTCCCACTAATTCAGAAGTGCCTCTCTTTCTTTAACCCACATGGAGAAGCACATGCAGTATCTTGGATAGTTTTATCATTTACATATCAAAGAAGAGCATGCACAGTCATCTATAGCAAAGTACCACCACCACCGGGAAGAACAGAGGTATAAGCAGACCCAGGCAATCCCAGAGCTTCTTTCTTTCTTCATTTACTTACCATTCCACCTATATGCCATTGAACAGCAGACAATCCATCTCACAACCTCTTGCATACAAAAGAATATGCACAACTACAGGAACTGCTGAACATATTGATCTAAGTCAGATTTATATAAAGAGTTTTAGGTTTAAGAAAAAAAAGTAATCTTATCCTCTCTTGATTTCTAGCTTTCAAATACAACATCAGTCTTGTTCATCAGAACACACTCAAGGATCACCCTGGGAAGGGCTTCTCTTTCTCTTATCCTGATAGCAACAAAAACATTACTGATCCCAAATACGGAAAATTTCTGCCAACATTTTAGCAAATTTAAGCCGCTAAAGACAGCCTTTAAAGGGAAAGATTAACAAGCATCAGCTCCACCAAGTTGTCTGAGAAGAGCACAACTGCTCTTTCAAATAATTCCAGCATAGACAACTGTTGAGCACTGAACACAAGGACTGTATAAGCACTTGAGAATGACAAACCATCTAGTCTGATCTCCCTTTTAACAGCGACAAAGCTTTTTCTTTTGCATCGTTTGCAGATAAAGCAAAATATCAAAATGTAGCTGTGTAAGTTATTTTCAATTCTTTCAGCGCTGTTGAGCTTTTAGAGCCCCTATTATATTGCTGAATTTTACCGGATAACTGCATTTTACTAAGTAAGTTCTTTATTGACCCACAAAGTGACCACCAAGGAGTAAGTTATGAGAAAATAAATTATTATTACATTATTTATTATCTCTTTTGGGAAGCTCTCAGGGCAGAGGCTATTTCTCTCTGAAGATCTGGAAATTCCCTATCATATAACGCGTACCCCAAAAAATAGTAAAAATGCTTTTCTACTAAATACTTCCTGATGAGTCACACAGTGTCTTTAGAACAAACCATCATCTTCGTCAAAGTGTTCGTCTGTGGCATATTAAAAGTTATTGGTTTCAAGAATCAAAGGGGGAAAGAAAAAAAGAAAAAAAAAAAAAAAAAGAAAATCGATGGGCTGCGTGCAACATTGACTCAATATAGGCTGCTTCTAATGGCACTCCGAAAAGGGCGGGTGATATTGGCAGCTCACAATTTCTGTAGCATTCATAATGCCATGATGTAAGAAAAAACAAAGAAACTGGGAACAAATGAAGTCACTGAGCTTTCATTATCTGATATGAACATGGCAGAAGTGCTGCATTGTGAACAATGAAAGTCTCATTATGAATGAGTCAACACCCAGGCACTTCGATTACCTTGGTAACAGGAAATAGTAGGAAACGGAGGTTTTAAGCAACATTTGGATAGAACAAGAAAAACATTGTTCACTTCTGATCTTGGAATAAATCTTAAGATAAATGCTTCATATTTTATGGTTCAATAAACAAATTCACAATGCTGAACAAGGAACTTTCCAAATATGTATTCCTTATACCAAGAAATAAAAAGGCTGAAAAACATCTCTTAGCTATACATTTCCATACATACAGTTCTTACCTCTTTAATAAAAGAAAACCCCTACATAGAGACCACGTTTCCGTTTTGTTATCCTATCTACTGCAGATTTCAATTACAATGTTTCAAGCATTCCCCATCCCTGGGCACTCATTCCAGCTGTGCATTTAAGCCAAATACAGGAGCACGTGTGTATACCATGCACACCAAAAAAGAACCTCATCCTCGTAGCTCTTAGGAGCTCTAAATAATATTAATACATAAAAAAAAAAAAGAAATACATTGAAGTAGTAATTAATTTGAAGGAATAAAAAAAAGCAGGCTCATTCTTGCCTTCCTGACATACCTTATAATTCAAAGAAACATACCTATCTATTAGCAGCTATTTAAACTTACATTTTATGTATCATTTTGATTGCATCACTTAATTTGAAGGCAAACATGCACCACTTCCCCAAAACTGCAGATGTTATCTTCCTTTTAAAAGCAATCCTCCATCAACTAAGAAAATGTACATACATTTAATATTTTCCTAGCACTTTAACTGTAATATTAGAAGACCGTATATAATACGTAGATGACAATTTTTCAGTAAAAATATTTTAATACTGAGCTTATGCTTACCTGATTTGAAAATCTCATGCTAACATTCCGCTGATCTTGTGGAGGTACATAACGTCCAATAGGGTCAATATCTTTAGGACTTACTAATTTGTCAGCTGAAAGTAAACGATAATAAAAATACAGAATGACTTGAGTACTTTCTGCAGCTTTTGTGAAGGAGCCATGCAAATGTCTTTTATGTAGTCAGTTCTGCTACTATAATCTTTGTTTTAGATCAATGATTTACAGATCAAAAGGACATTCTGCAAAATTATATTAATTTTAAAACTAATGACTCAAGCATTGTTCTTGCTACAGCCAATTGTAATACTGTAGTATATAAAACTAATCCTTTATTTTTTCACAGAGATGTGTTAAAAGAATATAAACAGACTCCACAACACACAAGTCACATAAAAAGCCCTCAATCCACAACTATGGAATTATTCTAGAGCTTTACCTAGAAACTCAATGGTTACCATTAAAAATTGTTTAGCTTTGAAGAAAAGCAGACAGCCTCTGTCTCAAGGTAATCACACACCTATAATCCTGAAAGGGACAAGGGATATCAAAGGTGTCTCTCAATACGATATCTCAAGAAGAAATTGTGAAAAACCCAATTAAATATATTTGAAACCTAGCAATTTCTACATGGAGTTTTTTACATGGGAAAAAAAAACCCCAAACTTAAAATTCCATAATTTTAACCTTCTCCTGAAAAAAAATTAAGTACTCAATAAAAGCGTACTATTAAAAAGTTTCAACAAATGGCTTGAATAAAGGTTCGCAATCTACTGTGAGCTATTACGCCCTTCAAGTAAGCATTCTCCTATCAAAACCTCATTTTGACATGAAACTGTCCAATCTTTATTTAATTTCTGCTACAGAGGAGGTCACAGTGCATTTTCATTTCTCCTATATATGTCAACAATTTTGCACATATTCTTAAAAAGCTCCACACTAGGAAATCAGCTATTAATCTAGAAGAGAAATAACTCATGACTCCATTAGCTTAATTCAGCTTCAATAGAAAACGAATGCTTATCTTCTTATCTTCTTGATAAGAAAAGTGTTTCTGAATTCTACACTGTGTAGTAAATTAAGACAGCAGTTTATAAACTCAAAATATGTCCTGGCTCAAGCTTAACAGTGTTAGGGAAGACCAGAGCGCAGAATAGACGGTGCAGTGGAAAGAAAACGCATGGGCAGACACTGAAGGACACTGGCTGGGCAGTTCACCAAGTAAGCCATGAAGGAGCCTGCCGCTGCTAGGAACTATGCCAGCGACTGTCAGCCGGCAGGTACTGTGACCGTCTCCTGTCCTCAGCCTTCTGTTGAGAGAAAGCAGCTTGACTCCTGCCAGGAAAGGACCCTCTTCCTCTGCTCTGCACTACTCCCGCAGAGTCACGATCCATGTACAGGTGGTTATGAAAAAAAAAAAAAAAAAAAAAGCTAAGCTAGATTATGAAAAATTACCATGGACAATTTATTAATATACTGACACGAGTTACCAAAATACATTTTAAGGAAAACAGTCATCTAAGCTCCAGTCCACACAGTCAGACTTCTAACGCTGGCTAAAGGCATGGAAGTTACTTAAATTATTTGCAGTACTGTTGATGCTATAAAATTGATTCACCAGTGACTGCAAGATCAATGGACTCTGCCTCATAGTTCTTAAAGGCAAGAGTGGTTTCCAGAATAGGTGTTGCATTTCCACATTGTTTTCACATTGATTTACACTGCTCAGTAATTAAAACATGTAGTCAAAATAACTTTGTATTTAAAACAACTATACCAATAGACTAATATAAAATTTAAGCTAACTTTCAATATTTACAATTTTAGAAAACTGTAGATTTTGAGAAATCTCAGTGAATGTTCATCACCATTATCACAAATACAAGTGTATCGGAATCCAAATGCAGGTTTTCTTTGTTAACTCATTTACATCAGCAACAGCTGACAACATTTAATCCGTTTGGTCTATACTCTTAAAAAATATTTCTAAAAACTCTTAACTTAGTTCTAGGCAGCACTGAATCCACAGAACAAGATATAAAAATTATAAGGGAAAGCACAGGAAAGATAAGAGAGCTACTAAATGAAAGACTAAACTGAGTGAATTTTCAGTTGCATAAAACAGCTGAATACCTGGCATCCCTTTCCCTTGCTTTAAAATGGGGACCCTACCATAAAAGCTTTACAAACCTCCTCAACCAGAGCAAAAAAGAAATTCTATGAAAAACTGCATCACCGTCTGCAAAATGCATGATTTTCTTCATAAACAGTTTTTAAGTTGCATAAGCATGTGGTGATTTCCAACAGCGGTAGGCAGACACTTTTCATTGCCTCTGTTGTTCAGAGCCTTTATAAGCAGGATCAAAATTTTGACTCCACTACTTCAGTTTGCCCCTCTGTGGGAGGCAGGGAAATGTGTAAGAATTGACTCAGTTTCATGTTGCTGCATTTAGAAAAATTTGGACCGCAACAGGCAGATACTAGGCCCACAGACAGAAGATGACTCTAAAAAGGTGATATTGTATGCTCGCCTACACAACAGAAGCAAGGAGGCTGAGCAAATACAGATTAATTGCTACCCTTGAGGCAACACAACAATTTCTGGAATGGATGATGAAATGGGAAACCAGTACCTTCCCAGAAATCGAAGTGTTTGGAGTCAGGCTTCCACTTCATTAGTAACCACCAACAAGCAAAGTAACACACACACACACACTTTCACCAAGGACAAGATTGTTATTCACATAGGTTTTCACCCAGAAAGGAACAAAATTAAACACACCAATTTTAAATTAGTATAAATAAACGGGGTTCCTGATATAACAATCACTGGTGAATAGATTTAGCTTTGTGATAAAGTTTCCAGAACCTATTTGCAAATACTATGAGAGAAAAGGAAAAAAAATATTTTGAAAAAAGGGAGGAATTAAAAGTATTGAATACAGTGGAGAGAAAGTTTTAAAACAACAAAGGCAACAGTTACTAATGACAACATTTCAAAACGAGATTTAGCAAATTATTAAAAAAAAAAAAGAATGTAAGAATGTTCAGCAAAGGAAAGAATTGAAACAAAACAAAAGAAAGTTACGTTACTCAAACAGCATTTAGCAAACAATAAATACAATTTATTTAACCAGAATTCCGCAGGTATAGAAATACACAAATATTAGTACAAGATGAATACTAGCAGAATTACTACGGTATTCCTGCACACGCATTTGAGGATTACGTGGCTAATACTAAGAGGTTAAAATAAAATTTTTTTCATTAAAGGTGAAATTGCCTCCATTTACTTTACAGTGTTGACTAAAAAACGACTTATGCAAGGAATACAGTGAAACCAAACAGGTGGAGCACCAGATGGACTCTGTTCTTCCATACCTCAAGATACAACCACTGTTCTTGCCAAGCCTTGAATTTTTAAACTCCCCTTCAATCTTTCTCATTTTTACTACCAACAGCCTGCTTCCCTTTACAGTGTTCACAGAATAAAAGTTTTTAGAACTCAATCTACTGATTACCAGGTAAATGCTGAGCATGTTAAAACAAAGTAATATATCTTTCTCCTAAAAGAAATATTAAGAAAAAAAATCTTAACTGTGAAGACTTTTCTGGCTTAACAACTGTTTTTGCATTAGCCTTTGAATCCTCTCAAGGGAGACCAAGAGTTTATTTGTGACTGAAATTCACCAGAACAACCTTCAATGGCCAATCTTTGAAATGCACTTTCAAATGCTCATCCAGTCTCTTCTATTTTAAAGGGTAAAAATAACACAGACTGAAGAAAACATTAACTTTATCTGAGACTGCAACTATTCAAAATTTAAATTTGTCTTGCTTAACGCAGTAAATAAATTCAATTAAATGCTATTGATCACTTACAAACATCACTGTACAGATGCAGCTGGTATAGTTAATCCAGAAAGTGTCACGTTAATATATTTTGTCATGAAGAAAAGGAAATAAGAGGGAAAACCAGGAAAAGAAACAGCAAAAAAGAAACCTATCATGTTTAGAAGATTTTCAGTATTCTATAAAATATTCCAGTAAGCTTCATAGTATGCAGCATAAAATTCCAACATAAAGAATAAAAAGCAATTTTTGCCTATCACGTATGTACCAAAGCACAGGACACACATGCCACCCACAGTCCATTCAAAACAAGCCAATGCGTTTGTTCAGATTCAAGAAAAACATTAACAAGATAAATATCCTTTACTTCTGACAAGTCAGAACCCAACAGAATTTCCTCAGCCTCTTACCCAGGAGTTTTGCAATGATGTAAACTGCCTGTCCCCACAAGAAAAACCTTCCATCGCGTCCATTGTTACTAGGAAACCGTTTCTGACTGCCGGGGTTCTTCTTTTCCAGTTCAACAAAATCAGCTGGCACGTAGTAATACTTGGGTACAACAGGACATCCTACAGAGTTTCAAAATAAGTACAGTAAGTAAATAAATTCCACTTCCCTTATTATTTGATTGTGGTCCCCTAATAAAGCTGAATTGGATTCAAAACAGGAAAAATTATACCCTAGCAACAACTTGATTGAACAGAAAGACTGTTGTCATTCATTGTTACCTCTCAAAACCACAATCCGTGTAGGAAACCCAGGGCAATATTAAACTACTATATTTTTCACCAAACATTTCCACAGAATTTCCTCCCAGAACACATACATTGTTTGTGTAGCACCTTACTGTGCAAAAAGAAAAAAAAAAAAAAATTCACCTAAAGCAAAATGCAACACAGATAACAAACCATAACCAAAAGAAATGAGAGCTGCATCGGAGTGAAACACTTGGGGTGTTTTTCCCCGCATTTAACACCCGCCCTTTTTAAAACTAAAATCTTGGCCTAAAGTAGTCAAACATTTAATTAAATGAAAATTATAATTTTTTGCAAGTATGACAAAACGAGTTAAAACCAACATTTTAATTTTGAAACATCATGGAAAAAAATGGCATAACTTCTTCATTGGAAGACAGCATATCTTGTATCTAGAACTATGCCACAGGTATAGTGATCATTGTAGATTAATAACCTTTATTTCAACACTTTTTAAGTGGACAAGAGTCTGGAATTTAGAAACATAATTACAAATGATTGACCTAATTATATGCAATACAAAAGCAAATTAATATGCTTTCTGCAAAATTAAATTTCACCTTAATATTGCTTTACTTTTGAATTTATTTGGATAAAGAACAGTGATAAACAGAATGAAGCTGCAGTGTCTGACTATTCACTTAGACAAAAAAATTACTGGTAAGAAGGTGAGAAAAAATGAGAAGTGGAAGTTATTAGAAAGAGACTATTCAAATGAGTAAGGTATCAAAACACACCCAGAAATTTTAAGACGAGCCATTCGTGATGACATTCAACAAGAGGAACCACAAGATTAATTTAGTGCCCATGGAACTTCATATACTCATTAATAATCAGAAAAAAGCAATGATCAGCAAGGTCAGAAAATTTGCTATGTAATGAAAATTTGGTAAGGAAATGTTTGTATTTCTCACAGAAACTAGTTCACTTCAACAAGTATTCTAAGTTTAAAGAACAAGTCAGACTAAAATATTCTGCATCCACTTGTGTAACTGTACCACAGATGTCAAGAGCAGGTGACTAAAGATGATGAGTTTTAAAATTGGGTTGTCACTATATTGACGGTTGTTCTGTTCTCAGGCCATTTTTTTTTCCTCCCACTCAAACTTATGGTCTTTTCCTTTTTTTTTTTTTTTTTTTTAACTGAATTTTGGATGGATGTGCCTGTAGGCCATCAATAGCCCTGTCTGCAGTTCCACCAAAATTCTGGAGTGCACAATTTAAGTAAGAGAACATTTATATTAGAATTAACATGTTGCCACTTTCACTGCTCTAAGCTAGAAACAATTTCATATGCATATACCAAATTATTTTTTAAATCTTGTGAAGTTAAGTGACAATGAATGATGCAAGTAATTCTCAACTGTATCCAGGTGGAACACTGAAACGATCTGACTGTTGGTAGGCAATATTTTCCTGCAAAATCAAAGTGAACTTTGTAAATAATGAAGCACAGGCGAAGGAGGGGAGGAATGACTGGGTACACTGTAAATCTTACATTTATATCAGTAGCATTTTTCCAGATAACATTACTTTTATTATCACTCTTTATGATGCAATGTATCTACATGAAAGAGATTATTTAGTATTAGTATTTTGCCATCAGGAAACATAGTGATATTACTACTTCTCCTTTGCTCTGACTGCAATATCCATTAATAGGAAAGTCAGTATGTTAACAATTTCAGATAAATAAAAAGCTGCAGTGTTTTAGAAGAATGATTATCAGATAATACCTTCAGATGTATGTTGAAGCAAAGGATCCAGAAGATCCTGATATTCCTTTACTTGTGCAGGATTTCCTCTAAAAACTCCTAAAAATAACCAAACAATAATTGATTTAATGGAAGAAATAACTTTTCCGTGAGCTTAACATTCATAAAAGAAGAAGAAAAAAACCCTAGTGTTTATTTTTCCATGGGGTAGTGCCTACACACTAAATAGTTCATGTGAAGTAAAAGAGTAAACTATAGATCCTTACCTACTGCTACAGCTAAATCTCACAGGGATCATGAATCGGCCACTCTCTTATTAGCTTAAACTGAAATCGATGGCAAGTTACACAGGACAGTAAAGCTGTGAACTTACAGAGGCTCAGGAACTGGACACAGACAACTAGCCCAGCTAGCTATAAATAACTTCCCTAATTGTAGCAGAATGAAGCAGCAGAGCTTGTGTGCCAGTATGGAGGCAAACAGGCTGGTTCTAAATCTTTAGGACAGAGGTGCAAAATGATCTAGAAGCAAGTTGCCTAGAAATCCCAATAAATAAATACAAAAGGAATTTGAAGTAATAAATTGAAAAACTCCCCTCCAAAGATTTCTTAGATGGAATGTTTACATTGGTAAGTTATATAGGTATTATCATATTATAGAGGTTCAGAACTGCTGACACACCTTGAGATATTAAACAGAACAGTCAACTCTTTATGATGCTGCTTTTGAGGAAAAATTGGTAAGTTTCGGAGTACCAGTACCTTAAATGTTTTTCTAGCAGAACTTAAGTCATCCCAAAATGAATCTGATGAATATTAACATGACCAGTGTTGAGTTCATCAAAAGTTCTTACATGAAAAGATATATCAAAAATACCAAAAGCATTTCTGTTCATCAAGGAAAACGTGGATGAACTTGACAAGTCACATTGACTTTTTAAAATAGAACATTTTTTAAAATTAAAAGGGGAAAAAGTTAGACGAAAACTTTTCATTGTACATCTTTCACTCATTTCTTTCCATGGTTTTCCTTTTCAATTACCATATTCTTCCGTATTATTAAAAATAGCTGTAATGTTTCCCTCCTTACCTTATCCTAGAAAATTACCATAATCCTTCACATTCAACCAGAAATGTAAAAAGCTTTAAAAAATGCTATTGAAATGTCTTATCCATAAAATAGTCATATTGATTTATTTAGTTCAATCCTTTCCCTATAGATGCACATCTACTACCCAGAGAGTCCTAAACAATTTCCTTTTGGGAAAATCCCAAAAGAAAATTAGTACTAAAGCAGCCTTTTTGTATTCTTTAGAAGGGTGAATTCTGAAAAGCAAAAATAAGACAAAAGAAAACCACAAATTCATCCACTGAGAACAAATATACCAGAACATCGTTATTAGAAAAAGTTGAGATATGGTTTTTGTTAGTCAATATACATATATATAAAAAAAGTCACAAAAACCTTATCTTTTATGTTATTTTAAGAATATCCAACAAATTATTCTACTGAAAAGCTGGAGTGCAGTAGAAAGCTGAAGTTTGACTACTGTATAGAGATTTCTTTCTTTCCATGGCTCTTCAATGCTCTGTCCAAAACCAAAGCTGACAGGTGTTGTTCATTTTCGAATATGCCCAAGTGTATATATACAGGAAATGAAATAACTTGCCAAGAGAAACAAATGCAATGAAAGTTTGCACACAAAAAAGGGTGTGTTTAAGTGACACACTGAACTATTTCAAAACACTTGGGCACAGTCATGACATAAGAGCAGTATGATATTCTGACTATTTGTAATTTAGTCTTATTGGCAGATGCTGTAGAGGATAAAAAGATGCATTTATGTGATAATAAAATTGCTTTTATATTAAGAATCATCTAGTGAAGATAACAGTTGGGTAATAATGATCATCATCCATGAGGAATAAAACAGTATTCTTAATACTACGAGAAAATGCATAACTGATTCAGAAGTATCTACTTGCCAGAACTGTCTTAACTCTCCATACCTTAAAAATCCTAAAAAGCTGTCATTGACAAAGAGAAAAGTTGATGAGCTAATTAGTCTTATAAAAGAAAATACAAGTAAGTATATAGTAAATATATAGTTACTTGAATATGTTTTGCTAATTTTTCAAAATGGAAACGATGAAAGAAATTTTGCTGATGTGAACAAAATTGGGGGACTATGGACAATGATTTACAGCACACTCTTCTTCCTTATTTAATGGAGCACTGTCCCACTGTTACAGAGGTAACAAAATCCAGCTACCAGGAGTTACCTAGATATTCAGTAGCTTAATATACTTTGCTGAAAAGGCTTTCCTTTGTACTCTGCAAGTGTGTTCGATGCGCAAATAGGCTTTCAGCTGAACCAGTATTCACAATGTAGCAGCTTGAGGTTTTTTTCAACGTTTTCATCATAAAGACAATTCAACTGTAATCTACTCCTCCTATTTCATTGTCTTTTTGCAGTTTAAGTCGCTCTGAATATGCTTTAAATTTTGCATTAAGGAAGCTTGTGGATTTGGAGCTATGTGCACAGAATCTACTAATAGATTTGTTCTATTTGATGAAATTGTGGTACAGGAAAAAAGACAAGGACAGTATGTGCAAAATATGTATTTTGTACTTTTTCTTTGTAATACAATAAGAGTGAAATGCTTTCTTTATTCTTCTGCTAACTTCAGTTAAAGATGATTATCTTCCCTGTTCTTCCCAAAACTGCAGGTGGGCAGCATTAAATGTCAGTGCCTTTCTCCTCAGTTTTGGGCATCACTCTTTGAGAAATGTCAAGCATTCCTTTAGAAAAATCAATTGTGAAATCTTATTACATCTTCAAACAAAATATTTTAATCTCTGGGTGGCCACAGAGGAGTCTAGGCAGATAGCAGATTTCTACGCCCCTCACCATCTTTAGTCGAAAACTATTCCACACACTAAAGGGAAAAAAACATGGCCAAATTTTCATCCATTTGCAAACCTGTTTGATGGCTCTAACCCTTCCTCATTTTCTTATTCAGACTCTTGTTCTATGTGAGTTTTAGCTTCCATCCTGAAATCATCCCGTGAAGTTTTTTAGTATGTCTCCTATCCTCAAGACAAGGTCTAGGTAGTGGTATTTTTGTTATTGTTGTTGGGTTTTTTTGTTCTGTTTTTTAAAATCAGACTAACTGGCTACATGGAAAAATGTGGCCAGAAAGCACAGGCATTTCAAAGAGAAACTAGGCCTTTTTTGGTTCGCTTTCTTCTCTTCTGAATTCTATTTCAATTAACCACAGAATATCCAAATTGAAAAGACCTGCTGCAACATTCAGTTTGTCAATGTGTTCTCTCTTCCACTTCATTTTCTCTCATGTGCTGCTGCAAAGTTCTGATACACTGTGGAAGTTTTTAAGGCAATGCAGGATTGAACGTCACAGATTCAAGCTTTTAAAAAACCCATATAGAGTTATATTCTAAAACCAGTTCACATTAAAAATGCTGAAAGATGGGAGGCTGGGTGCTTGGGGTTTTTTAACCCATAAGGCAGAACTCTCAATGAGATATTTAGTGTCACTGCATTATGGTTTATTTTGGCAGGACAGGAAAATCATTTTGTATCTTTCCTCTAGGGGCTCATCTCTCTAATGCCTTTAATAAAGCTGTACTTACCATCAATTATCATGAAAATAAAAAACAGAGGGAATTCACACTCAATGCCATCAAAAAGCTGAAAAGAAGAAAAATTAATCAGACATTTCATCATTTTGGTTTAAGGAAATGTATTTGAATATCCTATTGAATAATTTCAGAGCAACAAAAGACAAACATGAATGCAAAAACATTTTAGTACATCAGCGTTTCATTTAGCTTACAGCTTCTTAATTCTATGGGCTCTTTAACTGTGCTTTTACATATGCTGTGGTTCATTCTCAAGCAGAATATTTATATAATCTATGTTTTATTTTCCACAGAGAAACTATTGGGGAGAAAAAAAAGTAAATTTTCATTTAGATAACCTTTACTGATAAACACTGTGGTCACAAGCAAAATTGTTTTCTATACACTCAGACTGTAGTCAGCTGTGAAATTAAATAAAATGATAAATAACTTCCTTATTTGTTATGTGAAATCAACTGTGCCCTAAATGTAAATGGAAGCACATTCATTACAAAACAAATCAACGACTAACTTGCTGACTTAGCAATCTCTCAACACCGCACATGCCAAATTACAAAATGCATCTTCTTCACTTGAAGCAATTAGGAATCACTGTGCAATTCAAATTGCAAATACTGGAGGGCTTCCGTTTTTGTTTTGATTTGGGTTTTGGGGTGGGGGGGTGTTTTTCTTTTTTTAAGCATTGCCTAAACATTTTAGAAAACCAAAATTTGCCCTTATATAGGCCAGGTATTCCTTTACCTTAATTTCTGCTGGTTTATAATAACGTCGTGTTTTGTCCTCCAGCGCTGTTCTGTACCCATCTCTCAGAAATCTTTTAAACCCGTATTTTCCTTTCAGTTTTCTAATAATTTTATCTAGTGTTTGACTGAACAAAACCTCATCATCCAAAGCAAATGCAGGATAACTAAGACAGGGCAAAAGAGCTGCATCAGTATTCTGTAGAAGGAAAAATAGCACATTACAAATTCAATTTGATCTCTGACAATTATTTGATGCACAAACAAAGACTGTTTAACTTACTAAGTGAAATACGCATTTGGGACATTATCTTTATCAAAATCATGGTATAATATATTAAAATAGTGTGCAAAATAAGACTTCTAAAGATGTGTAACGATAAACTACAAACCCCATACTCGGATATATGATTTAAAAGAGAACTCATTTGACTCAAAATCTGACCTACTTTACAGTTGATAATCTGCAGGGATAAGTGAATACATTCTATAACTTTGTGGTTTTAGAAACAAAAAATATCGTCCAGGTTATTCCTGGAGGAAACACAAACATTTGGGTATCCTATGCTCAAAAAGAATCACAAACATTTTATAAAGGTGCAATGCTGAGAAGTAACTATGATTAAATCATCATTTCTGAGCAGCTTTTTCAGGAATATTCTTCAGGTGCTGTAACGAACAAGCCTATCTGATTTACAATTAAAGTCATACGGGAAGAATTTCAGGAAAAAAAAATGAGTAGCATTTCTCGAGAACCATGTGTAACTATCATGAATTAAAAACACAAGAAAAATTACTAACTAGTGCATCACCACTACAGGTAAGCTTATAGAAACACAAAAAAGTAGTTTTAAGTTATAATTCTTACATCACGTGCTGTTTTGTTAGTCCTTTCTGCTGATATGTCTAAGATATTCAACCATTTAAAATACCATATTTTTGCCAATATCATTGACGTGAATCCATAAAAGGAAAAAAAAAGGACACAAAAATTGCTTCTATAGCATAAGTAACTTACGAAACCAGCTTCTGTTGGAATATTTCAAGTCTCCAGCAAACAATAAACAGCAAAAGAGTTCTAAAAGACCATTAGACTATAAAAAAAGTAGCTGACAGTGCCTTTTATTTTAACTATCCAGTATTAAAACTCTGCTATAATTCTTCTACACAATGAGTAAACTATTAATGTTGAAGATTAATAGTCTGTTTCATGAACAAAAATTCTATTATATCCCAGAATGAACAAAAAAGCAGAACTCTATTATCACTCATTTTAAATTTAAATTAAATTTGATTTTCAAAAACCAAATTTACCTTTGATGCTAGTACTAAAATACAAAGAGTTTCAAAAATGCAGGCACTGAGTGTATAGTGGAAACTAGGCCAAAAGAAAGACAATCACCAAGACTGCAAACCCTACTTAGGTTATTGCAGATCATTATTATTTTGAATTTTATTTTAACATTGTTTAGAAAGCTACCAACAGGCTGCCATTTTAACCTAAATACTCATAAAATAAAGAATGCCATCGTAATTCCACTTCAGAGAAACAACTACATCACAGTGACATTTAAGAAGCAGAAATTTAACATCTTCCCAGCAAATTCCTATCTTTATTAAGGAGAACATAATGGCCATTAGAGAACTAAGAATTATGTTCGTATTCATCTATTTTCTTCACACTCTGTTGAGGTGAATTTCATTTAATTACTTACATGAGACCTTGACTCTCGGGGTAGCAATGAACAGAGAGTCTGTCTGTTACGGTTATGGGCATCAAAATCCACAAATATAACAGACCAAGAGCAGCCCTGTAAACAGAACATTAAATTTATTTAAGGCAAAGGGAAGAAAAGTTAGCATATGCTGGTGAAACTAACTGGTTCTTTGTTTTGTTTAGGTTATGTTGTAATAGTCTGGTAGCTCGTAATTTTAATCAGAAAATGTACCGCAACATCAAGTTGAAAACATTCGAATTTTCAAACGTATTTAAATATAGCCAAAATTAGATGTTTTTATCTACTAGTGATTATGAGTTATATGATTCATTCAAGCTATGAACTCTTCCATTAATTCGTGAAAAACAATGACTGTATTAAGGACAAACAAAAAAGTAGTTGTCCCTCCCTGTGACTGCAGGAAATGTTCCAAATAGTGATGTTGAATATTTCATTACAAGTCAGTCAGAACACAAATAATTGGATAGTCACCTGAGGTACTGCTTTGGAAAAGGACTTCCATAGCAAATAAAAATTACCTGCTTTTCAGCTACTGTAAGGTCTATGTTATTAACACCTAACAAAACCCATTTCTTAGTAAAATTCTGTAATTTTACACTGTATCTCTCCGTCAGCTTTTTGATACTTCCTGACACACTCAGAAAAATTCCCATAGATACTGTTTAAACAGAATCAACAGCATTTAAAAGTATTATCAGTAGGCAATTTCTTGGAAACTCAATGCAGTTTGTAAAAGAATGGATATCTTCATATATGTAGTAATTGATAATGAGTCTCAATATCACTATCCCATTGGAAGACACATTCAACACTGAACTCATTCTGTTACTGTCGTAAATACCATACCATAAATTTTCATAAATTCACCAAATTTCTCCTGAAGAGCAGTCACTTTCTTTGGTATACTATTCTCTTAGGAAGACTGTTCCAGAACCCACCCTCCCTAATTATTAAAAATTTTAACTTCCAACTAAGTTTCTACATAACTAGCTAACCACCCTTCTTTTTGTGCCACTAGTAGCATCCATTCATTTGGCTTTCCAAACAACAGACGTTTTTTCTTACTTACTCTTTACCCGCACTCTAATTTTCCATAGCTATCATACAAATATTCAGCTTTTGCTTTACTAGGCTAAACAAAACATGTTTTTCCACTGTCCTCATGGAAAATAATCTCTCTGTTCTCTTAATCATTCCAGCAAGATATACTGAATAGTGCTGAGATAAGAATGTACAAAAATAATCACATTTGCTTTGATGATTTCTTATTCTCCTACTTTCGTCTTAATCCAGATTCTGATTATTCACAAATCTCTAAATTCATCTACAAACTCTGAACACAATCTGTCTACGCGTGTGAACAGCCAGTTTCAAAATCTATGCTTCTTTGGGGATTCAAAAGCAGACTAATTTGCATTTCATAAAACCACAAGCATCTTGTTTTACAAATGAACTATTTTTCACTTCTCTAAAGACTGTAAAATTCTGTAGTAAGGACACCTTACAAAGGCTTGATTTTTTTTTAACATACAATTTTTTCCTCAAACTAATATAGGACATGTAGCATATATAGAAACAATTGCTTATACTATGACTAGGTCAAACTTGAAATGGTGTTCATCTTGTCGCTAGCAGCCCCATTTTAGCGCATACATGCATGCACCATGCACTTCATTCATTAGTTCATTAACTCACATTGCCAGTAAACGCACGTCCTCTTTTATGTAATTTTTTTTGCTGATATGTAATATTTTCTAAAAGGTATTGTAGCTTAAATGGAATTCTTACATTAATGATACAAATTCTAAGCTATTTATACTCTGTGATACTCTGAAACCAGAGGTTTGGATTAACGTTATCAAGCCCACAAAAAGATAAAATAAGCTACAGTACTTTCAATACTGATGATTCTAAAGTGATTAAGTAAAAACATAAACTGAAATGCAATCAGTTCACACTGCATCCTAAACGTAAAACAAACAAGCGAGAGGGGAAGAAAAAAAAAAAAAAAAAAAAAAAATCAGGCCCACTTTTACAGTTCTTCCATACAAACTTCAGCAGAACTTAGGATGATACAATGATTTCAGGATCTGGCTACGATCAACGCACAGTTAAGGACTGTAACAGAATTCTTATGCCAATGTCATACATACTAACTACTTCATATAGATTTATAACTATTGTTTCAGAGATATACAATACATTGGGAATAAATTTAAGAAATTTAGCATAGGATATAAAGCAAAATAATGAGACACTAAATAGCTTATTTATCTGTTATATTAAAAATTCTCTTCTCAATGTGTAAATAAATTTTTACTGAGGGAATATTAGGATTACAGCTTGACTGTATTTTTATGCTTATAACTCCCACTTTTTATGAAATACTTCTGGTATGATGGAGATGAAAATGAACAGCATTTAAAAAACAGGAATGAACTCCTTTTTATGTTAAAGCATGTAAAAGATTAAACAAAGAGCCAATCATTTTTCAATTCATAATTGTTCTTTATGGTACCTGGCACCTAGAAAGTGTAGCAAAGGATGCATTAAAATTACTTGAACATCAGTTAAGCGGTGCTTTGTTACAGAACAAATAGCATGATTTCTTACAGAAATGCATTCTTTTTTAATGTTTTATAGAATTCGGGGAGGGAGGGAAGGAACAGTTTAATATGAATATGAAAAATAAGTGACCTTTATTTTGTCTTCTCTGGGTGCACCCATGAATGCACAGGGAAACTGCCCTATCATGATATACTCAAAGATATATAACACACATGCATGTGTGAGAGCACAGCTATAATACCACATATTTGTATTTATTAGTCTCCTCCAGCATCCACAGTGTGAGTGGAAAAATCTGCATGGAAAGGCTGAGCAGTCTGTTGTCTCCAGCAATGATTTATGCAGGTTGCACTAGTGTAGTTGCAGGTGCAAACAAGTTCCTCTTGAGGGGCTCAGCAGGATTTCTCGAAGCTACTGGAACACAGCTGGAGCTAAGCACAAAGGCAAACTCTGCCACAGACTGAAGGTCAAAATGGTTTCTGTTTATGCTAAGTATCTTGCAAATAAACTCTCAAAGCATTTAAACTGGTTTTGCTTCAGCAAATTATTCATCCATTTCAGAATTTAGTAAAAAATCATTTGAAAAAAACCCAGCAGATGCATTTACTGGTGCTTGAGACTGTTGGGAAGGTAAAGATTGTAGATAAATGTTTTTTCTGAAATACTGACAATGTATGTGTAATGTCTGATCATTATTTAAGATCCTTACCAGCTCCTAGTTCTTAACGCATAACATCAGTTTTTAAAATGTATGTAAAGTAAACCAAAACTAGACCAAATGGCTAAGTCTTTTTGAAACAGTGCATTTGTGTATGCATAAAGAGCACTTTCATACTTCTCCACTCAGCAGCAGCCATCAATATTTCATGAGGAATGGATTCTAAAAAGAACAAGTCTATTGTACTACAGTACTAGTACAAATATGTAGATGCAAAAAACCCCAAAAAACACACCGAAAAAAACACAAACAAAAGAACCCACCATGAATAGATATCCACAGAAAATGTAATGGATGCCTAAGTCTATAGAGTCAGAAATCCTTGTTTAGGAGGATCTCCTGTTTTATGCTATAAGACAAAGAAGGGTCTAACAATAGTAAGTGGTATAGCTTTACATAAATAGGTAAGATTTTTTAATAGATCATACTTCTATGTCCGTTGCTTACTATTTAAAACAAATTGTAACTTACATTTTTCATCCCAGGCATCTGAATAGCTCTAAGAAGTTTTAGTTTAACAGTTGTTTTTATGTGAATAAATTACAAGGAAGAACTTTTTGTCCAATAGCGCTAATAATTATTTTATATGACTGTTCCGATCCATACCTTCCATTTTACCAATACAAAAATGGAGACACAAATAACTAAGAATGTTTTAATAAATCAAGCAGTACAGAAAGGAACTTGGAACGTAATTTGGACTGTCTCCCAGTCACACTTCTACAGCTGACCTAGCTTATACTCATTAGTTCACACAAAGAGCATCTGAAAATTCCCTTTATTCACCATTTACCATTTTACCATTTATATCTTCCCTCCTTTGTACTATCTTCTTTATGGCAAACCAGTGGATTTAACCAAGTTTCTTAAAGTTGAATATTTGAAACAGACAAGTATCATAATCTGAAAGTCAGCTCCATCTGACTTACAAGACAAAAGGAGAGCACAGGTATTACAGAAAGAGGGGGAAAGGAGAAGAAAAAAAAAAAACACGTCATTTTTTTAAACCAAGTTCCGAATGTTATTCAACCCTAAGAAAAGATAAAGCATGTTTCATGGATTAATGTTTACTTCTTAAGAAATACAGACATTTGGGCGTGTGAGCAAGGTCCATCAGTTACAAGTCAAAAAGGATGAAAGCTTCCAAGAAAACAGGGCAATATGGAGAGCTTTACTTAGTGTACTGAGCTCACCACTTCATGGCTTGACCAACCTATCCTCCCTTCCACACAATTTACAGGCAAAAACTCACCAGCAAGTTTTATAAATATTTCTACACATACTTGATGCTATCCAGCTTTCTTTTTAGCTGCACTCCTTCATTTCCATTCATTAGTAACACCAATAGCTTAACAATGACATATCTCTTCCGTTTGTAAATTTTCTAGACCATTAATTTGGAAGAGCATTCTTTTATTTTAGCTGTACACTACTGTAGGTATAACACCTAAAAAAAGATGCACGTAGAAGGGGAATACAAGTCAGAGATAAAAATACAAGAAAAGGCTTGCTTTCTTAATAGAGACAAGCCATGTGAAAGGATGAGAAAAGAAAAGATTTTACCACTATGCAACATATTGAAATGAAAAACCAATAAAACAGTGGGATTATGTACAAGTAGCTTGTTTAAAGTCTTGATGAAAAGCCCTCATGAAGGAAGAAGACAGAAGTAAGGTAATGCTGGTAGGTAGTAGTATACTGTACTATGATCAACAGATAAAATTCTGAAAGAAAAACCTTCTTGGCAACCAAGTCCCTTTTCAGAATAAGCTACAATCATTTTAGCTTTTTTTTTTTAAGAAAAAGGTAATTCTTGATACTAAGGGCACTAATGATTTTATCAGATGAATTCTGTACCTGAAACAGGAGCAACCAGTTTGCAAACTAACTTTTTTTAAAGCTGAGATCTAACAAACTGTGCTATGTATTTCTAAATATCCTCTGATCTACAGTGTAAATCATTATTGCTAAAAAAAAAAGGAGAGAAAACAAACATTTTTATTACCTGCTTTCCAAAGAGATTGAAGCCATTAATTGCTTCTAAAGCTGCTTTTGCCAGCCCCACGGAGCTGAGGAAAAAACAAAACAACAACAAAAAAACAGAGATATCATAATTCAAGCCCAGACTAAAATTTAACACGTTTGACAGCTTTCAGAGCGATGATCTTTTCTTGATTTGAATTTTATGCTTAACCTTTATGTTAATAAAATGATGATGCAGAAAATTTGGGGTTGTTTGGTGGTGGATTTTTGGTTTGTTACTTTTTTTTTTGTTTGGTTGTTTTTTTTTTTTAATACTTTTCAGCATTTTTATTTGTCTTCAAATGTCAGAGACCATCTGGAAAAAAGCACTACGGCTCTCACCTTGCGACTAGACATCTGGCATTATGTATTTCAAGGTCTTGCTAATAGTGTATTAACAGAGGATTTACTTCAGCACAATTTTTCAACCCAGCTCTCAAGCATTAAACTATAAAAGACTTGATTTCTGACTAGCTTTCGATATAATAAAAGAACTCATCAATCTTCAGAGGATTCAGAAAAGGAGGATTTTCTGACGTCAACCATCTAGTGAAAGGTCTTTTATTTCACTTACTTCATGACTAGTATCCATCACTAAGAAAACAAGACCCAGAAATACTACTACAAGCTTTCAAGTTAGCAAGTTCATGTTTAAAGATATTAAGTACTAGTCATATCTACTAAAATCACTAATCATTATATAATTTTAAAATCAAATTATATACTAAAATATAATTTATTACTGATCAGGAAAATTACACAGTACATATAAAAATACATACAAGAAGACTTTTAAAAGGCTGTTTCACTTTAAAAAATGTAGTCTTAGCTTTTCTTTGTGACTATTTAAAAAAAAAAAAGAGAAGAGAAAAAGCATTCCCTCTCAGTGCACACACACACTTTTGATGATTTTTTTTTTTTTTAAAGAAAAGCTCAAGATAAGCTAATAGAACTCTACATGCATTTGACAGGTTTATATGAAATTCGAAGTATGACAGAGGACAATTTTAAAATATTGTTTTAAAGAATACATAATTATAGATAGGCCAACTTCATGTGAGTCCACTTAATTGGAATAAAGAGCTAAAGCATTAACATACACATAAAATGCTAAATTTTTGCACGTTCATTCAAAAAATCTAGATATTAAGGTCACAGGGCATCAAAAAGCAAAATATTTAAATGACCTAGTTCCCAACAGTGCTGGAGTTTAAAAATGTAATATATAATGTTACCAGATTTCTG
>NW_009196291.1:0-29268 GCF_000690835.1 Fulmarus glacialis | reverse complement strand
GAAAGGACTTTGGACTGCTTACTAAGTGGTGACATAAAAGTATAGGAACTAGAAATACTACAGAAGTCTAGTTAATAAAACAAACACCTTTTACATTCTCTTAGGCTATCTGGTAAAACAGATTCAGAGCATCCTGCAAAACAAAGCCTAGTGTAATTCTTCCAACTTTATTCATAAAACTATAACCTTAAATTACGCCTTTGTCTCCACTTAACTACAGTGCCTCTGACCAATGCATCTTCATCTGTCTCTGCTTCATTCCTATATAAGCTACAACAGTGATTTCTTGACTTCATTGACACCCCATGTACTATCCCTAAATGTCCGTCCCAGTTTTGAAGCTTCTCCTTCAGAATGAAGTTTCATCTTTCTCCCTAACTGCCCATTCCTTTAGATAGGAGCTCTGCTTTCCAAGTAGCTTACAATTAATTTGAAATATTTTTATTCCAAAAATGACAATAAATGAGACAATAGAAAAGGAAGACAGCAAAATAACAGGAAAGTATAGATGTCTACCTTGTTATCTTAAGAAGTTAACAAATCTGAAGACATATAGCAAAAGATTGAAAAAGGAAAAAGCAGAATGAATCAGGCTGACATGACAAAAGATTCAGAGTTTAAAAAAGACCGTAAGGGTAAACAAAAGTGACAGAACATAGTACGAGGACATAGATCAACACTGCAGGAAGAAAGCCTCCAACCTTAGCAAGATAAAAATCAGTGAAAAGAAGAACTGAAAAGGTTCATCTTTCCATAAAGTCTTTCCCTGTAAGGGAGAGGAAGCTGTTGACACTGTTCTCAGCTAACAACCATTTAGATGCAGCTACCGTGTTTCTTTCAACTGGGCACAATACACAAATTTGGAGAAAAACAAAATGAAGACACACACACACAAAACAAAAACAAAACAAAACAAGAACTCTCAAACATCTACACTGCTAGATGCTATAGATGCTTGAAAAGTCTGAGGTTTTAAGAACTGGCAAAAGTCTGGGGAAAACAGAATATACCAATTAATTTAACAGTGTATTTATTAGCACAGCAATTCCTTGAAATACCCTCTTTAAAAAAAAGGACAAAAAAGGATTTAAAAGTTTATATCCTTTTTTCTCTAAAATTGATTATCCACTCAGCCAACCACACTTTCCTTTTTCTTTCCATCTTTTGTTGGGGACAAAAATTATGCAGTACTGCCAAACAAGGAATGAAAAAAAAAAAGTTTATCAGAGGATCCATGTGAACATGAGAACAACACTGACAGAGGATAGTTATGACTGTGAAAAATTTTCAGAGAACTGCAAACAGGGACTGTGCTTTAACCTTAATTCTTCTATAATCCATGAGGCATTTTGGGATTACAGCAAATTTTTACCCTACTGTAAATAACTGGTTTGTACTATTTATTCATGTAAAATATAAAATTTCAAATGTTTACTAACTAATCCATATTTTAAAGATGGGAGCCAATTATGATTACACAGAAAATATTGAAAATAATGGAAAAAATTCAGTGCAGAGTTACAGAATGTGTTTACTTTAAGTACTGTTTTACCTGGCTTGGTTTTAATATTAGAAGTACTTCAGACACTGATTACAGACTCTACCATTCTTTTTAACTATTACCAACAGGTTCATAAACCTCCATCTTTCTTTCTGAAACACTGCCAGAAATAGCACTCATGAGATTTAATTCTAATTGGTTCAACAAGAGAAAGCTGATTAGGTTGACTAAATTCTGCTGTGAGCAGCTGCCATCAAACAGTGGTGAAATCCCTCAGATTCAGTATCTTCTGCTGATGAAAGCTTTTGGTACTGGAGAACGTGATGAAGGAATAACTAAACTCAGAAGTGTTGTGAATATAATTATTTTTCTGGCTTTGTTTCAAATATCTAAGCAAAAATGTAATTGTTCTAACAATTGCTCTATTTTAATTATCACCCAGCAATTAATCAAACAAATTGGCTTGATGACTCAGAACAGAACTTTTCATAGGAGTTAAGTGTTATTATCAAACTGCATACACAGAAAATTAAAATCAGAGAAATCCCGCACACTGAAATCTGTATCACATGTTAAAATCTCGTATTCTTATTTTCCCTTCCAAATAACACTTCTTGTACCAACAGTCAGATATTTTCAGAGCGGGGGAAAAAAGTTACTGACAAAAGGTAGAGAAGTAATAGCTGTTACACAGCAACAACCACTGGTATTCAGATAATGTCAAACTACTCACTCTGTCTACAAAATAAGATGATACTGTTTGAAAAAAAATGAAGACAAATATGGATTCCTTCTTTGAAATAATTTCTATTTTACATACACAGTCATTATTTTACAATAAGAATAATACTTACTGTAATTGATCAGTATTTTTCTACCTCTAGTTATTCAAAGCCCCTGGAGACTTCAGTACTCGCACAAATATTACTTGCAAATGAAAATATAAATGTCTCAACATTAAAATATTGCTTTCTTTCCCCAATCATGTAGTATTTCTTCACATTACAATGGTATATCAAGCATTCCCTTCACCATACACATAAGTACTACTTAGATTACTAGAAGTTTCATGGGTAACTGACAGGAGAAAGTTTCTTTTAAAAAAAAAAGAAGTCTGAGAACATCAAGGATGTCTTCAAAAGACTGAACAATCACACAACATAACACACTTCAGAACTCTCATCACACTTCAGACACTTGTTTCATTCCTCTGATTAATGCCTTTCTGTTGTGCAAATTAGAAAAGAGGTTTTATAATAAACATTATGCTCACATATTTCTACAGAAAATACATTCTTCATACTCTACAATTTACTAATGCAAAAAATGGACTGTTTTAAACAGTATGGATTAAAGGCAAAATGTATTTTAATAAATACACTCCTTCCTCCACTCGGCAACCCACTATGAACATGCTGTGTTAACCTGATGGATTATTCCCAGAGAAAAAGATGCTTACTTGGAGACGGTCCGAAAACAAAGCCTAACCCAAACCCTCTCTGAATATTCCTCTGAAAATTTCACAGGATCATAAAGTCATTGGTTGGAAGGGACATATAGAACTCATCTAGTCCAACATGAAATCTCACTTGAAGCCACATACAATAACCAAGACCGACTGAAGTAAACCATAGCCTCATCTAGACAATTCTCAAAAACCTCCAAGGATGGAGATTCCGTAACTTCTTTTGAGTATCCTGCTCTGGTGCTTCACTGCGCTTCAAGTGAAAAGGTTTCTTCTTTATGTCCATACTGAACCTTCCGACGTGCAATCTGTAGACCTGTAGCCATCAACTATTGTGATTTGCCACGGATTATCAAGAGCAGTCTTGCAGTCATAACATTATGGCTAACATTTGACCTCGATCCACATTTGCGACAGGGGAACCTGAAACTAACCTAGAGAAATTATACTTCCAGCTTGCTAAAAAAGCACTAGCAAATTTACTTAAACGTCATTCATAATTCCCAGTAATTTTTAATTGTTAGATTTACCCTCTCAGTGAAATACCTGAGGGCAAATACTAAAATTTGCATATTCTTAGCAACTGCTAATCAAAACACACCTTAAAGCATACACACCCTTAATCCTTCTCCCAGTCAGTTTCTTGCCTCCATCCAGGAACTGTGCAGTTCAACTGGAACATCAAACACCACAAGGGATGTTAAAAAAATCCTTCTCCCAGTCAGTTTCTTGCCTCCATCCAGGAACTGTGCAGTTCAACTGGAACATCAAACACCAAGGGATGTTAAAAAAACTCCAAACAACAAACCAAAAAACAATCCCACAACAATAATAGTAATTTCATAACTAGACAAAACCAAATAGAACAAGGAAGGACAGCACTACAGCGATATAATACCTATACAGAGAAAAGCAAGATCGAGGCTCCACAATCTTAGATTTGGAATATGAAGACACTGCACTTCGGCAACTTCATTATTCTCACAGTACATATGGGAGATGTCAAAGACATTTTGCAGAGGTACTCAGCAGATGCCTGGAGAACAGCATGATCAAATGGTTACAGGACAAATTAATTTTTCAGAAGTTCAGCCGTATGGGAAGGGGATCACGCTATAATAAAAGCTGTTACAAATCTTGCCTTTGAACCAGTAAAAGACATCCATTTGCATACATCAATGAAGACTTGGTCCACAGAGTGTTTCGCTATTTATCATTTATTAGAAGTGTTTTAAACTGTACTAAGATAGAATAGCAAGACTGTGTAAAGACTTAAAATACCTGCATCTTTTAACACAGGCCATAATTTACCGTTATTATTCATGGACTTCATATTATATAATATCTTCTTTAAAAGGAAAGCCTCTTTCAATAAAAGACAAGAATTAACTTCTAATTCTGAAAGCAAACACACACTGTATGTAGACTTACAGTGTGAGTTTTAAGTGCCAGGCGTACTTAACACTGAAACTTAAGGGACTGGTTTGGAGTCTATAATGACTGAAGAAAGACATACATCATTCGTGACTAGCCCTGATTAGTTATAATCACTTCTTGAATTTTTAAAAAAATTTTTTTAGAGCTCTCTTAGGAGTTATCCCCCAGGTAGATACACTACAACAGGAGCATAACAAAGTCTAAAGAACATTTTAGTGTACCCAGGGCTTTCCTCAATAATATCTAAATACATCTTTTGATGTATGTTCCTCTTCCATTTTTTCTGATTTATGAGAACAATGAAATTGTCTACTGGCTTCCTGCAGTAAAGCAGAGTATCAACATGTACACAAGGAAAGATAAATAGGGGCAATACCTGTTTCTGATGACCAAAGTCTACTTCTCAAATTAGGACCAAGCTCTGTAATTCCTTTTATGCCAGCTCAATGATCTGTTAGATTGGCTCAGTCCATCTCATAAAAGTTCACCCTCAGAAAAAACAACCTATACATGTCAGCCTAGATTAAGACAAGACAACATGCCCATTTCCATCTGGTTAAAAGATGTTCAGTTTTCCTTGGAAGAAATCCACATACTGAATAACCAGAATGCTGCAAACAACAGGAGACACAGCAGTTTCAGTGTTCCTTTTGCGAATTTGTACAAGGTGAGATGCGGAAGGAAGTATATGATTCTCTAAGGGAATGCTCATGTAATCTGGCATTTGACAATTTTACAGACGTAGGAGGAAGAAAAAAACCAAACAAACTAATAAGCAGATTATATAATAACAACTTGGAGTTTTCAGTTCTCATACTGGTACTAAAGCTCTACAAAAGCCCTGAAAAAAACATACCTAAATTAATTGTTTTGCTGCAATAATAACATGTAAGATCTATAGCCTAAAATACATGCCTGTATGTGAACTAAGAAAAATTACTTCGTTCTGAAATGAGAACACAGACTCATTTGGCAACATCAAAGACTGGAAGAAACACGTGTATTATTTGCAAGCCCTGGATAATCATGATGATCAATGATATTTTAAAAATCCTAAGATATCCAAGCTATAGCCATTTTTATGATTCATAAAACCTCAGAAGTCAAAAAGTTAACAAAACAATAGTAACACTAGAAAAAGCAAATTGTCAGATTACAGATTTGATCCTTCAAGATAGACAGCATGCGAGCATGCGAGCAGTTCCACTGAAGTGAATGCTCTGGACCACCCTAATATTAAAATGTTAAGAGCATTCCTAACTCTCACAGTCTCAAGGACTGTGACAAGGACTCACAGGACAAGGGTCAGAACGCCCAGTTACTTGTAGCATCTGAAGAACCTGGAAAAGAACTTGTGCACTAGGCTATCCTCCACAGTGTCCAGCACCTTCCTCTCAGCATGGTGGAGATGAGAAAATATAGATTCATGATCCAACACCTCCTTAAATCGGGATATTCCTAAACATTTTTGTGAATCCGATCTAATGCATGTGCCTCAAGAGTCTGAACTGTTCTGAACGCAATTTTCAGAATTATATGCATGCAGCTGCACATAATTATTGGAATTGGAACTCAAATAGCTAAACATCTATGCAGTTATTTCAGCATGCATATGATGATGAAATTATGCTTCACACTTTCCCAAAATACATCTCTTACTCTTTAGAGAACCTTAATCTAGTTCAAACAGTATTTTAATGCATTATTATTTTTAACCCACCCCATGAATTCTTTTTACTCATATCACGCTTACTTGCTTTGACTGAAAGAGCTACATTTGCTCACCTACCTCGAATGCAGCTCTGGACTGCCATTGTTGTATTTACTTCCTCTTTCCCAGACACCAAAATCTGGTACACGATAGGCTCTTTCCACGCAAAACACAAGATTTTGAATGAAGGACACCTATAGGAAAGAAAGAAAGAAAAGTGACCGAAGGAAAACAAAAGCATATTTTCTTGTGTTCATTTTTTCAAAAAGACAAAGTTGTTTTTCCTCAGCCATCATAACTGTGTTTTCGATCCTTTTTTTTTCCCCAGAGAATAATGTTCCCAAGTTCAGATATTCTCTTTAAAACCACTTTTTAATCTGTCCCAAATTAGGTGATGATGTGATTTATGCAAAAGTTCCAACAAAGCCAGGGATAAAAATTATCTCATATTCAAGACACATATTTGAAGAGCTCCAAAAAGATGGTATTTTGATCTTTTAAAAAAGATTTGTCCTAAAAACAACATCAGAGAGCAAAAGAAATTAAATCCTACAAGATTAGGACACAGAAATCTTGGTGCTGTTTCTTAATTCATTTCAAGAGAATTGATATGCCAAAGTTTTATTATATTAGCTCCAGATAATACATACTTACGCAGATTCAAACACATTCCTTTATAAACACAAATAAAACTCTGAACCAACTTATTATAATTAAAATCTCCTCTTGGATCAAGATGTTTCAACTGAATACTAAGGTATTTAAGGGTATTTTAAGGTATTTATGGTATTTTAAAGGTATTTAACTACAGCGGGGGACTTATTTAATCAGATACTTTTTCCTCATTTACATTGTTGAAAGAGACATTTGGAGTTGCTCGACTGTAGAAAAGTTAAATTGATGATAAATTTTACAGTTCACCTCAAACAGTCCACAGATAAAAACTTTAAGGAAATTTAACCACAAATACAAGATTTACACTGGTTCATTCACCAAAGCAGAGATTTCATCCCCTCCCATCCAAATTACTCTAGGGGATTCTGTGGGAAAAAGAGAATATTGCAATAGCTATAAACACAACCATACTGGGGAACTACAGAGGAGGATCCACTTTACTACAGTCAAGTGATTTTTTTTTTTCCCCCCCAATGAGCTAAGAGATAAAAATCAAATCTTTTACTGAAAAGTATTTGCTTCCATTTTAATTTACCTGCATATCTCTGTTTTGTCCTTTTCTCTCCATTTTTCTTTAAATATTAAAAAAAGTACTATTTCAGATACGCCCTTTATGCTTATACCAGTCCACCAGCGATATATATAATTCTATACTTACTTGTCTCTTTATATACGTCTCTGCTAAAATTTTATTATGGGGTGCTCATGTACAATTATCTATACACTAAATCTTTTCATAGTTAGTACTTTCCAGGAAACAGACTGTCCCACCCTTTAGATATGCCCAGTATTATTCATCCCTGTAATTTAGCATTTGGTTGTATTAAAATGAACTTTCTCTGAACGAAGCTAGAACACCCAGTGATTAAGAGTGTGGCTTCTCCTAATTCTATCATTAACTTAAATTCAGATGCATTATCTAAATGAAGAAGCAAAGAGCACCGCATAGAAATATATAACCTTACCGACGACATTTTACCAGTGATGAACATGAGAGAAAAAAAACAGTCAATTACAGATATTTTATGAAACTACCTAAGGGTTTCCAAATAGCAGATTTGCAGAAAAAAGGCAGCAGATAACTAGTTGCAACCCAAAATCTTCAGAGAGCAATCATTCATATCATGGGCATGTAAATGCTATAACCAAGTCAATGCTAAAGCACTTACAGAAATTATGGATTGTGTGTGTTAAGCTTATTTATCTGGAAGTCAAGCATGTGGAGAGCAAGGTGTAATAAAGAATACACATGCAGCATGGATGACTGCAAATACTAGTGTTACTCTGTTTTATGTGTCTGTAACTGCTCTCAAATTCATTCACTTGCACAATCATGTACTGTTCTCTTTGCTATTGATGCAAAGATGTGATTAAATTAATTTTTCAACTGCAAACAGATGCAACTAGAGGGTAACTCATTGACAGCTGCCATGCCTGACATCAAGCAGCCTAGTGTACAATGATTGCCTCCTAAACCAAGAGTTCTGTGTACAAACACATTCATGCAGACAGCTTGCCAAATATCAACCATCTGCCAGAACCTTCCACTGTGCTAGCACTGGTTCAAAACCCTCTCCCTACGAAAGGGAAGAGATTAAATACATAGTGCAATGATATCATTGGAAAGAAATACCCAACTTGATGTTTGGGTAGCAGGTTGCCACATCCATAGTGCTGCCAATGCCACTATGCTGAATATTATCTAGACACACAGGAAAACTTGGAAATACCATAATTATGTGGCATTAATAAGATCTGAGAATATATTCAATTGTTGAAGCTATATAGAGACTAATAGAATGTACAGGTCTGTGGTAAGGTAAGCTTAGTATAAATCTCCATAGTCCACAGATTTCTAGAGTACGGTTGCAATGAAAACTACATCCTGACATTGAAGAGGAGAATATCCACTGACTAGAGAGTCTATACGCATGCACTTTCTCTGCAGATTCTGTAATTAAATGCAAACATCTGGAGGATAATATAAATTATAAGTCAAGCTAAGTAAATACATAATTATATACATTTGCCTCCTCACAGACATAAAGACAATTCAGAGAAGATAATATAGACCTATCATATGACCTAACTAAGCAAGAAAGGAGACAAGTTGCATCACTTAGTTTTCTCATTATCTAAAGAAAAAACATTAATGAAGACGTACGTTTTAGAAATATAATGCAAATACACTATTTCTGGAAAAATCTCCCTTTTTTAAAAATGGTAGTACTATAAGTGCATTTAAGCTTTTTAAGGCAATACAGCAGTGACTATGAAACAGACCAGAGTAAATTTAACCAAGTCCAGATTAAGAAAAAAAAAAAAAAAAAATCTGTGCTTTCCATTCCTGTCTCAAAACATAACCTCATTTTAGAGCAGGACAGCAGGTTGTCCGGACATGACTTGTCCTCAAGTCAAGGCCATGGTGGCTATTATTATCTTATTTACAGAACATTTAACAATCTTACAAACATCTCTTACCATGATATAAAATTGTTTTATTTTCAATTAAAGATACAGCAAAACACCCATAGGTTCATAGGTATTTGAAAGAAGTCCTTCAGCTTTCCAGAAAATTAATCCTATTATTTATTATATTGAAATTCCACTGGACAGCATGCACGACTGACAGTTTGAAATAAGGTGAAAAGTAAGAACAACATAACTGGAAGTTAACTGTCCTAACAGACCTTTTAATTCTTGACCTTGTACCTTTCAGAAATAGCAGGGAACTATAAAAGTTTTCAATGTCATGTTACATTCACTCTTTG
This sequence comes from Fulmarus glacialis, assembly GCF_000690835.1. Classification (NCBI taxonomy): domain Eukaryota; kingdom Metazoa; phylum Chordata; class Aves; order Procellariiformes; family Procellariidae; genus Fulmarus; species Fulmarus glacialis. Next base: position 19,708 of record NW_009196291.1, on the reverse strand, counting down.
CATATCTAACACTTTATTACCTATTAATTTATTTCACTATTCATTCGTTCCATTTATCTTTTCTGACTTCCATTAAAAATGGAGAATATCGGCAGTGTATTTCCAGAACAATTATTTTACAGTTGGTAATTAAATAAAACCAAGAAAAAAAAAAAACCACCTTAATACAGCATGTGTTTCAACATCGGAAATCGATTTGTACCTCATCTGTATTGTAGATAATCTGCAGCCCCGAAGAGATCATCTCAACCAAATAGAGGAGAAATAACGACACAGCATTTATCTGAAGTAATTAAAGACAAAAAGGAAACTATAATTAACTTTATGTTTATTTGACTCCAATAAACATAAACAAGCTAAATGTGATACTATTCACTAACAAAGATGGTCCCACTATAACACGGTTCTGGTTCTTCAAAAATATCCTAATATACCAATATCCTAGATGTAATGATGTGGAAACAATCAATAGGAAGAAACGCCACAAACAAGCACTTTCCTCTACAACTTCTGCTGCAGTATCATTTTTTAAATTATTTGAAACTATGATATTAAGATGTTTTTGCTTAGGCATACTGCTTTGACCCACAGGCAATCACTTTACTCACAAGCTATTTCATGTTTACATATATGACAATTTATTGGCAAGTAGAGCACCAAGAAGGCAAGTAGCATATTGAATAGTACACAGCACATCTAAAAAGCACGTAACTTTATTCCTAACTGGAATTTTAGCATTATCATCTGACAGAAGTATAATTACAACATTCAGATATGATTATATTTGTGAAAAACTGTTTTCTTTTGTAGCTGTACATAGCATTTATTATTAACAGTAATCACCTTTAGCAGCTGTACAGACGAGCATCATAATGTCAATTTATGAATGAATCAAAGGAAACTGCTTTTGTTACACAGAATTCTAGGATAATTGAGAATTTGTACAACTTAAATAGAGAAAGTAAGTTTATCACAATAACTTGCTTCAATGAGCTATAAAACCACAATCTCAGTATACAAAATTTAGAGAAACCATCTAGAACAAAAGATTGGATCCTTATCTGAAACATAGCAGATTAAGAATTAGGTCCAAATTCTAGAAATTCCAGAAGATTTAAAGACCACTGACTCCAGTTTCTTAATACAATCTGAAAAGCACCAAGTACAGCAATAATGGCAGACCAGCTACGTAATATATTCCATTCTTCCCAACTAAACCACTTCAGTTACTCTGTTTTCTATTGTCTCCACAGAGCTGAAAACCCGCTATTCTTTGAGATTTGCTGATGACAGAAGGGAACGTCCATTCATGTTTATGGGAAGGGTTGAGTTGCCACAAAAACCAGAGACTTTGAACTATCATACAGTGCTCCCCAGGTCCCAAAATTACTGTCTCCTCTGGCAGATAAAAGATGTGCATGTTCAGGAAGATTCACATAGAAGTCCAAAATGCTAACGTAGGGTAACTCCATAAATAATTTTTCTCAGAACATACATTTCCTGAATCCAACACATTTACTGTACAAACTATTTAAGTGATGTTTTCACCATGAAATTAAATAATTATCAACCTACTGTCATTTCTGAATAATTTCACTAGCAATTTCTGAACTAAAAAGAGTACACAGAGTTATGGAACGCAAAAGAACAAGGTCATGAATGTAAAAATGGGTCTGAAGATAAAGAGGAAAAAAAGGGTAAATCAATGCTTTGGAAAATGAAAGCCAATAAAACAATCAATTATGCAATGAATCAGACTAGGAACCACCACACAAAATAGTGAACAACAAATCTGTAACTAGACAAAGCTGTTGACAGTGAACATTAAATCTTTACTACGAATGAAAATTGCTCAGACTTATGGAAAATTAAGCCGGGAACGTTAATAAAAAATATAATATTCAATGAAAGATTACACTAAATCTTACACTTTACTGACTACTTCAACATTTTTTTGCCAGGATTATTTACTGACAGCCATCTGTTGGTCTCAAAAAGAAGCAACTTTATAAACAAACAACGACCTACCTCCACAAATCCCACAGACATTTCAGTACCTTCTGACCAAAACATACCACTGAGTTATATTTCAAAACAATCTGTCTTCTTCAGCAAAAGATGCAGAAGGAATCTCAATTTTACCAAGTACAACATATTTAACATAAATCTAAACAGAGACAGCTGCATCATGAAAGAATGGAGACAACAATAACATTATTTAAAATCATCCAAACTTTCATTTACACGCACATGCATATCTTACCTGAAGGTGACCATATTCCTTATGGGAGAAGACCTCATCTCCAGTGTGTGCACTGAAAACAGAATGAAGACATTCAGATGGTTTGGGGTCTTGCTTAAATTGCTGAACCTAAAGGTGAATTAAAGGCAAAACATAGAATCAAAGTCAGTAATTTCAGTATATTTGGCAACCACAAATTCACTATATAACTCAGGTATTTCAAAATCTCTTGATATAAACATTATGTAAAACTTAGAAACAACAATTCCTGAAACTTATCAGAAACTATTTCATACATACTTAAAGTATACATATACTTAAAGAACACAAATACTCAACCCATCTCTCTAATCTCTTTGGGACTACTAGGAAAAAAATCTGTAATAGATAGCTACAGATGCTTACTCACTTTCATCTTCTGGGCAAACACCGCCTCATTTTACTGGAGCTGAAATCTTAGCAGAAAGTATGTCAAAGCATATCATGCCTACCCTGAATTCACAGATCGGAAATGTACATATAGCATCCTGACCCATAAGCTCCCAGCTGGCTCACCACCTTTCCCTAGCAGAGTACCAGCTACTCTCTCACATATGGGGCAACTCCCCTCCTCACCTTCCTAGCCTGTCCTAAAGAGCCTGTCCCCATCCACCACAGTGTTCCAGACACTTGAGCTATTCTACCACGCCTCCGCGATCCCATGAGATGGTAGCCCAGGAGCTGCACACATACTTCTATTTCCTCCTTTTTGTTCCCCATGCTGCATGCATTAGTGTACGGGCGTTTCTGAGAGGCACCCAAGCATGCTGATTTCCCAGAAAGGGTATGAAAGCTTTCTTCTCCATAATGCTGTCCCATAGGTACCTCCTTATTTCCACACGTACACTTGGGACAATTCCACTTCAGTTAATGCTATGTGCCTTCTGTTCACATCACCCCAGGTCCCTTTGCTTGCCTACCCCACCCACCACTTCCTCACTTGATTGTTGAGCACTCTCTTTTTTCCCTCACCATTCCTAGATTAAAGCTCTTACTAGAGTGCAAGAGCCCAAAACTTATGTTGGGAACAATAGTTTTAACAATCTTTATGAATAATGATCCATAAAATTTAATAATTACTGTTGTACCATTTGACAATGTGACAATGGTTTTAAAACAAAAAAGAAATTATTATTGTTATTAATAATAATTTTTAAGTCTTCCGGGTTATAGACCTACAAAAGTGTTCAGAAATTGCCACATGTAGATCATGTAACAAACTAAAAGCTGCAAGAGATAAGAATATCTAGTATAAAAGAGTACATGGGAAAACAACGATTTATTTTGGTGAGCACAGTTTGTGACATTCAGATGTACAGTGAAATGTTTACAGACACTGGAAGGCAAAGCTGATAGCTTAAAAAGAAAACATAAAGATTATAGATAGGAAAAATAGTACCCCAGATTAAAATGACCTTTTAGTCATGGAAACTATCATTGGACCTCAGAATGAGCCTCTATGATACAGAATCTCTTACAATGGAGATAGAATGCAATAAGATGAATTACTAATACAAGGGGTTAACAACAAAGGAGTGAAATAAGAACTACGGTGGTTTTAAAGTAGTTTTGATTCCTTTTTCGTCACGAAATACATCTGCTACCTTACAAAACCATTTGAGAAAACAATCTGGACTGTCAGAGAGCTGCCAATAGGGCAGAGAAAGGAAATCAAATTCACAAAGAAAAGAATGAAGGTAACAAAAGAAGATTTTTCTCCACAATTCCTCAAGTCATGCCATGCTCTCCAACATTTTTCAAATTTTCTAGCCATTATTGCCAATACCTGGTCCACATTTCACAACATTTTCAACACTGATCTTATCTTTATGTGATATTCTTCTTCACCAATAAATCATACATAGCTTATAGCATGGGCCCCAGAAACAAGAAAGCAAATACTATTTTGTGGAGTTACCATGTCTAGTCCATGAACACATTTAATACATTTTAGGTCATAACTCCTATGTTCATTAGCAATAGAATATAACATCTGCAATTTTTGTCACAAGCAGCATCCTCTATTCAAGTCACACCCTAGCATCTGGGCATATATAATTCATATTATTAAAAAATACCTTCCTTCTACATGAGGCCAGCATATACACCGTCTCCCAGAATAAAGTCCAATTTGACTTATGTCTGTTAGGTACCTCAGACTGCTTATTACTACATTATAGGAAGAAAGAAGCATTTATAGTAATCAAGGCAAAAACTGACTACCAGTATGTCAGCAGCGTGACACCTGTTTTAATTTAATGCTCATTATTCATATCTGCAGTGATCATCCTCAAAACAAACCGCTGCATGTCAAAGAGAAAAACAACAGCTCAACTGTAACAAGATCAATTTAGGTCAAGATTATTTAAAGATATAAGACTACAGAGAAACAGACTAAGAAAACTGAGAAAAAAAATACCCTGTCAGCATAAATACAACTGGTGATACACCTGACTTGCTTATTATTATTATTATTATTATTACTGATATCACATGCCTATGGACTTTACATTTCAGTTTGTGTGCTTAGAAGTGATGGAAGCTATGTGATAACATGAGAATTATTTTTAATAATACAGTTAAAAGTCAGTGACATGAAACTTAATCACATGGAATACAGATATTTAACTACTTGTAGAATTACTGCTAACCACTATGCAAAATTAATCCACCACATCTAAATTTTGATAAGGAGCAGCCCTGAATATTCAAGAATATTCAGGTTATACTCACAAGAGGATTACAGGCTGAATATATCAACTGTATTGTAACATAAGTAAATTACCCTGTTTCCTTATTCATTTTGGATTGCTGCCCTTCTGAATACTGGAAAGTGGTTGCTAAAGAAACCAAGCAAAATAATCTAAACGATCACCTAGGTAAGGAGAACAATTGCAAAAGCAATAACCAAGTTAACAGTGCAAAGAAAACTCTCCAGCCTTAGCTAAAAGAAATTCTACATCTTTCCATTTAAGCATTAAAAAGACATAAAAAACCCCCCAATTACTAATGGTCTAATGCTTAAATGCGATAAATAACTGCAAAAGTAATCCAAAGAAGTTTCAAGCATGCCCTGCAGTTTACTTCGCAAAACGCTCATGTCTTTTATATCCTAAAACAATGCTGCAACCTGACAATAGTGAAGCAGCTGTTCTTAGCTGGGACACAGTAATACTGCATTCCCCTTTTGAATTTTATCTCTATTTAGAAGTTAGTTTTCCACAGTTTAATTAATCCCTTAGAATTAAGTAAGTGCTTGTGTCCACACTACGGTGTTTTACCTTATCAGCCTGACGCATGTAGCAGTAGAGAATTCCTCTCATACACTTTATAGCAGAATGCTCCAGTTCATGAGTCCTTCCCTTGTCATCATCAATGCGCCTGGGTAAGAGAGGATAGTTCATAAAATAAATTGGAAATGCATTAGCGGGGAAAAAAGAAAAAAAAGGACACATTAGTGCTTTGGAATATTAAGTATTTAACTAACACTGTTGTAGAGTGGTGCCCAAACTCATATCAACGTATTTATAGATCTACCCATCCTTCCTTAACTAAAAAAAAAAAAAAAAAAAAGAAGTTTTTTAGTTTATGTTGCAACTTGCACAAACATTCCTATTTCAAAATTCAAAAAGAAAAAAAAAAATCCTTGCTGATATTATAACATTTAACTCTACAAAATATCTGCCATTTATAACCAAGCAGTCACTTTCCTGATGATGTTGATAAACTACAGCTGTGCATACAAGAGTCTGAAAGTTAACTACTCAAAACCTCCAGAAATGCGTTTCAAGATACCTTAGTATTTTTATACCGTGAAATCAAACAACACTGACAGTTACTATATTACTAAATGTATATTAAAAACAATGCCAAATCCCAAGTGATGTTAACTATAAGAAATGTACTGTGTAAACAACCTTGATTATTGCATTCACGTGTTCTGTCTTTTCCAGTTCTCAATTTTTGATTGAGCCTTTCAGGGTAAAAATAATGTTTTCTTACATATTTGTAACTTACAACAACATGTCTCTGATACAAATATGCAAAACAGCATAACATGCTCATTGCTATTTCTCAGTCCACTTTATAGCTGTTACTAATTTGATTACAGCTAAGTGGATGATAACTACACTTCAAACAAAGCATATCCTTTTCCACCATACTTAACATGTTAGTAGTTTATGTTGAGGTTCTGCTACCTACCCTGAAAATTAGGAAGCTAGTGATAACTTCAAAAGACATACACATCCAGAAATCATGCTATTTAAATAATAATCTCAGATACAAGTAATGTACTTGCTTTCAATTACAAAGTTGAAACAAGGAGAAAAAAAAGCAACCCCACAAGGAATAAAACCAGATAATGCAAAATTAATAGGTTAAGAATTTTTTAAGCAGTAGGATTTATTCTCAACTTTATCATAAATCCCAAGAGCAATAAGCAGCACATGTAAAAGCTCTGAAGTTTTCATGTTACGGTATTTTTCCTCTATTCACAACAACAGTGTTTGTTTTCTTAACATGCTCTCAAGAAATTTCGTTTTTATGAAAGTGAAAAGTAGCACTGGCATGAGTCAAGCACAGTAATCTGCATATGGTAGATAACACAGCCTTCCACATGAGTCTTGTACCTTGGCTCATTTCAGATTCTAGCCCTTCACTTAATTTCAATCATCAACTTTTGCCCATCAAAGAAACTTTGTTGTGCAGCACCTGAAGTTCAGAGCCCTGTTCTGAGCAAAACTGGAAGTAACACAAACTATTTATCTTGCCACTTTGCCCTTTCTTCAACCTGCAACAAATTTCATATATCATCTTCTATGATTCTACATACTGGAAATTAAAGACTGAATAATTCAGGCAGCATTATGCCATGCTCTCTTCTATGAGTTGCTGAAAATTCAAAACAATCACCCCTGCCCCTTTCATTCTTCCTTCTAAATTTTTTTCTACTTTTTTTGTTTTCAAATATTTTTATTTCACCAACAGAAAGAAGAATTAAAAGAAAGATGCAAAATTTCAACATAAGAAATTAAAGTAATAATTACATGTTCTGAATGTTAATTTCTTTATAATTTTTGCTAGTTTCTCAAAATTTTGAAACCCATCAGATCTCAGGCACAGCATCTCCAGAAGTAAACACAGATCTCTGTACATCTTCTCTTTCAAAAAGCATCATTTTAGAATCATAGAATCATAGAATCATTAAGGTTGGAAAAGACCTCTAAGATCATCAAGTCCAACCGTTAACCCAACACATTTTGTAATAACCTTTCCTAGAAGACAATTTTACTAATGTTTTTTTCAGATTGGTGTCAGAGGTATAGAATCTAAAGCAATAAATGGAGACCAAAAGGAAACTCAAAACTTTTTAGCTGCTAAGTAGATCATCTTTACTTCAGCAATAGCTCCTCATATAATTTCTGGCCCCTCTTCTGTAAAACATACTAGAATTTTGTCCAAGAACGTGATTGCTACCGCAATACAAGAAGTTGATTACTAAAAAGAGTAAATTATTCAATATCTGCACACCATCTTCTTTTTTAAAAACACTGCATTTGAGTTATCGTCACCTCTGTCTGTGTTTTCCTGGATGGCTGGGGTAGCAAGGTTGGAAACAAGGAATACTAAATCTCAGAAAGCAATTTCCATAGTTATTTGACCTGAAGTAGAGGGAATTATGAATAAATTATTATGGGAGGTAACTCTCCCATAGTTCTTAAGGTCACACTACACCACACAAATTCCTAACCTATTTCTCTAATGAGTCAACAGTGGAAACGGAAGAAACAGAAAATAAGAAGAGCTAACAACTGAGACTGCCCAGCCTTTGTACCTAGCAAGGATGACAGTCACTATTATTTCCCAAATATACATTTCTCAGCATTCAAGGATTCAGTCTCCTGCGAGTACCCGGATTGCTACCCGCAACAAGCCTGCTTCTGCTCTAAACTCTCCTACTACATTTAAAATGAGCAGTATTCCTTCAGAACAGTTTGCCATAATAACCTTTATTTTCAATAGCGTGCATTAATTCCTCTGTTTCAGAATATTGGTATGAATTAAATTATATGAAAACATGTTTACTTACCAAAAGTAGAGTGACATTTTCTAACCTAGTAGCTACATAAATATTTTTATTGAGATTTGGAAACACGTACCATCTCTATGGGTTTACAAAACTATGTTTGATAAAGCTTCATATTCTACAACATTCCCGAGGAACTGCATAACAGAAAGAATGTAACACGGCAGAGATGTGAGTTTAGAAGTTATTCACCTGTAAGCAAGGGCTAATGCCCAGGCACATGCAGCACAGTAAAGACTGTCGTGTACTTTTGCCTTTTGGTTATCCCCATATGTTTTTGTAGGAAACAGACCTGTGGTTGGGCTTTGATGAAGCAGTAACGTTGACTTAACTGGAAAAAGGAAAAAAGAAAAAATGGTCTTAACAGCACTTATGTTTCTTCCAGTTTCTACATAGATTTTTCAGGAATATATCAAGATGTGAACATCCTGTTAGAGCTTGCACAACATAAAACAGAAGAGAAAGAAAGGTAAGGAGAAAGACAGACAAAAAAAATTTGTCATGTTTTTTTCAGTCAAATTAGACCCTTTTACAAAAAATCAGTGTTCAAAACTATTTATATGGCTCTCTTCTAGTACAACCCACTCCATACAGAATCTCTACAACGCAACCCAGTAATTTCCCTTTTATGGGGAAAAAGAAAAAAAAGCGGGGGGGGCGGGGCGGCTACAGAACGTCAACTGCCCCCTCTCCCTAAATAATTTAAATAGTTAAACTCTGCAGAACTTACATTCATAAAAATTAAATTTTTAACCTAGGCCAGATGATTGTATCAATATTTTTAAAAAAGGTAAGGAATCAGTAAGTAAGGAGAAAGGACGACTACAGTTATTTAACTCGGTACCTTGACATAAAAATAGAACAAGACAGGAATTTTTAAGTTGTCAAAAGTGAATTAGGAGAAATACTAAATACTACTTTCTTTCTTTTTGTACTTTAATATTTCACATTTTGTGAATTGTTTTCCTAAAATAGTATAATAACCAGCATGCTACAAGATTGAAACGGGGCTTAATGTCCTTGAACATGACCGTTCTAACAATAACCTGTCCATTATAAGACAAGAAAGCAATTTTTTTCCATAATGTTATCAAGCATCATTTTAAAAAAGCCTTTTTATTGCCTATGTATTAGAAATTAAGTATTTTAAATTAAAATTTCAGGGGTTTATGGCTTGTTGCATTATATTCTTCAGTGACTTAATACCTTATAACAAGAACTTTGATAAAATGTTACCTGAAAAAGTCAATATAGATTATTCTAAAATGAAGTATAAATCCAAATTTTTACTGAGGCAGCAGACTGCTTGCAACATAAGTGCCCGACAGATAAATAGCAAGCACCACCACAGATTTGCTACTGCCAAGCATTAAAAGTAAATTGAAGTGTCACCGCCTCTGTGAGATAAAAGCAACACATCTACGAAAAGCAACGCATCTATGGATAGACCAGGCACAACTCACAGATTTCACTTCAAAAAGCAATTTGAATGAAGGGAGTCTCATCCAACATTTTTAGAATGATGGAAAAATTGCTCACTATTCTATACCCTTACCCGACTAAAACTTAAATTTTAAACAGTCAATTGCACAGCCATTAAAAAAAGTGATTTAAGAATACGAGCAGGACTTTATTATAACACAAACCCCCCAACACCCAAAACAATCAAAATCAACCATTGCTTCTTTAACGTGTATGTTTTTGGCTTAGAATTATGTCATAATGAAAACAAAACCACTAAATTTGGCTTAAAATAAGTTAGCCAGCAGATGAAATTTTGGCACAAAAACACATTATGGTACCATTAGTAACAAAAATTAACTTCTCACTGATCACCTGTCAAACTGTTATAAGTACTACAAGAAAGCTTTTTTCCATTTAAATGTTTCCTCAGCTGTATCTGGCTAATGCCACAATACTAGGCTACGACTTTATCCAAAATAATTCTAAATTCAGTCATACAGCTGGACCGGATTTCCAATATACATTTTCATTTTCAGCAAGACATGTAATGCAGCCCTCCAGTTTTTGCGCCTTTCAAACTCCCTGCAGAAATTTAGGAAACTATCCTCAAGTAAGAATAATGTAGCAATGATATTTAACATGTAAATATCAATTCCAATTCATATCTAGATTAGTTCAAGCACCAAAAACTGTCAGCAGATTACCTTTACCCCTCCCCATCCAAGACCATTAGGTGCAACTCAGAATCTATTCTACCATTTGACAAATGCAGATGATAATTTTAAACACTATTTACAGGTCATGATTTTTCAAGCAATGTATGAAATATCCAAATACATGCATTATATTATCACAGGAATCTTATGAGGAATTGTAATGACAGAACCTCTCTGAAAATAAAAATCCTTATTAAAGACTGCAGATATTATTTTAAGACAAAGCTAATTACTGTCATAACCATAACTGTAAATATTTCAGTAAGTTACACTGAAAATCTTTCATGGTAGGAACAATTATTAACTTACCAATTCTGTAATAATGATCTAATTTGTCCCACAGATTTTCCCCCTCTGGTTTTGGAAGGTTAATACTTTTCAGTGGCTCATAAATTGAACCTCAAAAAAAGAAGAGAAAAAACAAAATCAACATCAAAATTAGTTTCATAATTCTACTATTGCTAAAAATCACTGCAATGTGACTTTTTTCATGTTTGTTATACAAAAGCACAATTGATCGAATATCAATGCAAACAAAAAAAGGTTGTAATTTCTATAATCTCAGAGAATAGATTTTTATACACATTTTTTCTACAGTACCTGTCCACACAAACAACACCTCCATCTGGATCTCCAATGCCTTGTAGATATTCAGCTACAGCAAATGCTACATAAACATACAGTTTAATTATTGAAGATAGCCTATTAAATATGAAGAATTTTCTAGGAACATTTTCTTAGAAGTTAAGTATGCTACAGATACAATTCCTGAAGGTATTTAGAAAAACAGAAGGAAGAGGGACAAAAGTAGCTCGAATTTAACTTTCCCTACCTGCCTTCTGAAATGGTGAACATGTACAACACTATTAAGGTTTTACCTACCCTAACCTCGTTTCACCCACCACCACAATAAGCCCAGCTGATGTCACGTCTTGAATCAAAAGAAGGGTTAGCTTGTTCTCACATACTACACCAAAGCTTAAACAACCTATCCAACAGATAAAGCCCCCAAATTACCTATATTCCAGAGAAACACAATGCTATCAAATCCACATCTTTCCTTCTCAGTGTCCCACATACTGACTGCGTCCCTATTTACACCTGAAAAGTCCGTTTTGCTGTTAGCTGAAATGAGTTACCTATCAGAAAGACACGATTTCTTAAAAATTACTGGGGTAAACCATTTCCAACTTCTAATTTAAGAGTAACATACTGCTCTCCTTCCATAAATCATTTTGGCTTTATTCAGTGTTCTGGATGGCAAGATCTCCCACAGAGCCATTTGATAACAGGAAGAATGAGAATTTCCCCTTTCCGGACTGCATGCTGTCCGTCTGAAAAGCTCAGAGAAATGAATTGCCAGGGAAGCCCAGCCAGCCAAGCAGTTCTGGCAGGATGCAGCAGAGTGGTCCTATTCAAGCTGCCTCTTTCGCACTCCCAGCACATATCCAAGCATTAGACAGGAGATTGTCCACATACAGGACTCTCATCCAAACGAAATGAACGTGTGTGGAGTGGTGACAGAGGCTTTATTAATCAAGTCCTGTGGTGGGGAGGTTGGAAAATGTTTCTTGCCCCTCAGGAACTCAAACCCCACCCCCCAAATTAGCATTACTTTTGCTTTGCAATTGTAGTAGTTGAAAAAATAAAATCCACCCCTCCTTGAGCAGACTCCTGGGGGTCTGCTCTGCATGGATTCTCTGGTGACGTTTAACACCACATCTGAGCTTCCCCTACAGCCCTTCCTTTCCTCATTGGGAGAGGTTAAGTTACAAACAACACGTGCATGTGGGGAAAGGGCCTGAGAGGAAAGCACAGAAAGTCCAATTTATTTTAGCTGCCTAAAAAAACAAAGCTAAAAGAAATGAAGTTGTTCTGTAATGGAAAAGAAAAACTTGTGATATATCACACCTTTTGTATCTTCTGTTTAAAAATCAGCATTCTGAACCCAATTTAAATCAATTTTTCAAAGCAATTTTATTTTTCTACTTCTTTTTGCCTAGGAATCCCTGTCCATTAGAAGATTCGCAATTTATATTGTTATACTATTAATTCAGTTATCTTGCAAAAGCACATAATATAGTGACCTGCAGTAACTGTACTTTTATAAGGTGATTCAGTGAAAGTAGGACAGAATATGCATAGGAAAAAATCTTCAGTAAGTCACTTATTGCATAAAAAGTAGCAAATTCATGAGAAATATTTACTTACTAGATTTTCAAAAGCAAAATAAAGATTCTTACTCTTAGATTTGTTAACTGTATTCTGTCCTTTGTGTGTGAAAAAGATTCGAAATGTCTATTTCTTGCAGACTGTTAACCCCAGTACTGCACCATGAAGAGAGTTGAGTATTCACAGGCACACATACTTATACACACAAGTCAAAAGTTTCTAAACTAAAATTTGTCTAATTTACATACTTACCAGTCAATCTGTGACCCTCTGTGGCCAACAGAGAAACAAAATAAAGTTATCATGAACAAAAAGCATATTCTTCTACTTCAGAGCATTCAGAGATTTCAACTTTGTACAGAAAGCAGATTGAACAGAATAAAGAGCATGAAAATGTTAAAGCACCAACATCTACAAATTATATTCTTTTAGATGTTTGAAACTTTACTAGCAGAAATAAATTAAAACAGCTAGACTGTTGACAAAACAAAAAAGTGAGATGAATTCAAAGTTCAAGAAAATTGACAAAAAGTAAAGTTTTATGCCTTGAAAGTATTCCTTAAAAGTAATCCTACTACAAGTAGGAGAACTTGTTTAAAGGGACACTCAAAATCAAAATTTTCCACATACTCTTCATTAATACCTCGTTAGCATCTATACAGTTTATGTTTGCTTGGGTGTCTACAGCATTCTGCTGGACAAATCCTGTGGTAAATTATGTTTCATCAGTACCACAATCTAATCAAAAGCAAGAAACGGATAAGACAAACATGAAGCTAGCTGCTCCTTCTGTGTGGTTTTGTAGTGAGACTATAACCCAGTGGAGGCTATTTTTAGGATAGCTAAAAAAAGCCCATCTATACTCTTTTCCAAAAGCTATTTAATAGTTCATTTCAGCAAGACAAAAACCTGCCATAGAAAGCCATTTTCAATTACATATTTAAAATAGGTTTTCAAACTGAAAAAAATGACAGCAGCAAGACTCTGCAACACTTAAACATAAAAAAATGACATATGCAAATAGTACCCTTGAGTTCTCAGTTTGTACGTTAGCATTCAGAAGAAACAGAATGAGGACATTAATTTCAAATACTATTTTCCATAAATACTAATTTATGAAAAGTATTAATATCATTGTAAACATACAGTGTGAGTTTTATTTTAGGTAAATAAGTAGACATGCTACGAAGGAATATAAAAAAAATATTTTCTTGATTTAGTATTTCTTCAGCTGTATACTGGCATAACAACCCTATACAAAATTTAAACAGGGTACATGGTAGTTCAGATTTTCTTCCACAAAGAATGAAGTATGCCCATTATTTCCTTACATCAGAAGTGGATTGCTGCAAGTCAGTAACTACTTCAAAATCACTAAAAACCCAAACAGATAGGAAATCAAAGTGTTGCTTCCTGCACTAATATATTTAATGTCTGATAGAGAACACTCAAAATCCTTACCCTAAGTCCAATTAAATCCCCGTTTTTCTTCAGATATTGCACTGACTAAATACACTATATCCGTATTTTGCATCGAAAATGAATCCCCTTTCATTTCCTACCACTTACAGGTTCCAAAGTAGTATGATTTCACCATTCTTCAAGCTGAAGAATTACTAAAAAGGATAGCCATTTCCTTTCAAAGCATTAGAGACCAGGAAGAAATCTGAAACAGCCCAATAACTGACAACAGAGACATCAATTACTAATGTAGAACTAAGGTAATAAACAGACAGGATATTTCTGACTTAGCGAAGACGTGGAAACTATAAGAAAATACTATTCAGCAGATGAAACTCAAATGTACAATTCCAGGAAAAATTTACAATTTAATTATCTCTTTAAAGCAGAATACAAAACTGAAGGAAATTAAGGGAAGTTCTCTGAGGTAAGCTATTAGCAGTGTGAATACTTATGTATATACAATCTCTGGAGGCTGAGAATATTATGTCATCCTGATGTTAAAGTACTTTCCCATCCACTTCATTTTTATTCCAGTTATACTTGAGATTAGCATTAATTGCTCTTCAGGGAAGAGCTATAAACTGCCTAGATGTTTAGATTTAAAAGCTATAGCCAACGTTTTGGAACCCTGCTCCCAAATTCGTTTATATAGAAGTTTTGAACACCCACACATTCTTGAAAGGTGGCAGCAGTTGCAGATATTAAAGAAAAATAGGCATCAGAATGGAATTCTGGACCTAGTCTATGGATAAAGATTTGCATATTCCAACAAGGATTGATTATTCAAAATTTTCAAAGTACAGAATTTAAAACAAACACACACATCCCCCCCCCAAAGTTTAATCACAAACAAATGGAAGCAACATGGCAAGAATATTATTTGCAACATTTCACATGCCAGAAGAAAAAAAGAAAATGTTTACTTGCATAATTCAATCAGCACAGACCAAATAAAAAAACCCCTGTGAATACCAGATTTCTTTCTAGATTTGATGAGAATAAAAACTGACCACAGTCCTTTAATGTGACACTAGTTCTGGATGTAATACAACACTTGAGACATAAACAAGTTCTGGATCTCAGATCACAGTAACTTTCATTACCCAATATTAGTACGGGCAATAACATCTTCACATTACAGAAGTCACTGGGACCAAAGAGGATTTTATTTCGTTACACAGCAAAGTTTAAGAAATTTTATCATATGAACAAATCATATCCTTCCAACATCACGTTTCCTTTCCCTCAAGACTTCTCCTGCAATCTCTCCTGAGCTCAGACCTAATACAGAACTGGAGAGAAGCACTGTTGGATACAATACAGTTTATTCTAATAGTTGTCTGCCATGAAATACATCTGCTTTTAAGTCCAAACCCATGTAGTTGAGCAAGGTGATATCAGAAAATAATTTTCAGAAGCACTTCCACTGGAAGTTTAAATATGTAAATATCTGAACTCTGAGTCCATGAACTTAACATGCACCAACTTGTACTGTTGCTGGTGGGGATTTTTAATCACTACATACAGGAGGAAACTATGATCTCATAGCTGACCCTGCTTTGAGCAAGAAGCTGGAGTAGATGACCTCCTAACATCCCCTCCAAACTGAACTGTTTTACAATTCAATGAAAACATGGTAAGGGGTTGCGGGAGGAAGAAGGAAAAGGTATTAAGGTATTCCTCTATCTGAATAAACATTAGGAGTACACACAAGGTACAAAGTGTTACCTGGGTTCAGTGATGCTAACACAGGTAAAAAAGAGTAATGTCTTGTAATAGTTTCATTTAAATAGTTTTAAAGTAACAAAACTTTTCAACTATCCTTTATCAAGAAAAATCATGTATTAGACTGTGCATGTAATTCAATTAGAATTTAATGGAGAAAGAAAAAATATGTACCAATTTATTCTGTCCTTTATCTATTTCCTAATCATCTGAAGTGATTTCTCTCTACAGTACATTATACTTAATGGAAATTACTGATTTCAGGATTTACAATAACTAACAGCACACAGAAGTTACTAAACACCAGAAATAAAACACTGACCATCATGCCAGTACACAGGAGCTTCAGAAAACCAAAATACACCAAAATGCCAAAGTGTACCACACAAGCCTTGTAAATGCCACAAGCTAGGCAGGAAACCATTCAGGATATTCAAGGCAATCAATTGCCATTTCTGAGAACTCAAAACAATAGCTCTTAAAACTATTAAAATGTTTATTTTGCATCATAACAACAGAAACATCAAGTATCAATATAAGAATTAGGAAAGAGTAATTTTTTTATTACAATGTCAACACTATGCATGCCCTTTGACATTAAGAGACGCAAAACAGAAATGCCACAGGCAGGGCAGGGTAGTTCAAGTGACTCAGTTGCGGCAAGAGGCGGCTGAAATCCCCTTACCTGGTTACTCTCACTAGCACTTGTACTGCTTCCATGTTTCAACACAGACTAAACTGGAGTCCTAAACAGTTTTCCCCAGATCAGCTAGCTTCAGATATGGACACATTTGTTCCAGTCAAACTCTTTTCAAAATACATTGAGCTACAACAGTAATGGTCTTGACAACTTCATATATATTCTAGCTTCTAAATAAAAGCTGTGCTTCAACTTAATTGCCAAAAGTCAAGCTTTGGAACAATGACTGACTTATTAGAAATTTTACTTCTTTTCTCTCAACTAGTCACGTTGTGGTTTTTTAGGAGTTAAATCTAAACACCACTCTTAGTGCACCTTTCACATGACCATCATCTTAGAAGAGAAATTTCAGTTCAGAGATTGTTACACGGAGAGATACTTACAGGAACACAAAACAAACAAAATAGGAAGAACTGAACAGTAGATTTCAACCCAAGTGGACTCCAATTCTCAGAAATTTTCACTGAAAGAGCTCACATTTTTAAATTCTACTGTACAGTGCTAAAAAACTGCTAGCACAAAACACTGCATGAAACACAAAACACAATTATTTTTTGTTGAGTTAAATCGCCACAAACAAAAACAAAACACAGAACTGCACACTTACCAAATTTTAAAAAAGCATGCGCAGAGGAGGTTCTGTCATCATCCAAATTGGCCATTTCAAATTGGTGCAGCTAATCACAAACGTCTCAGGCTAAGCTACAGCAATTTTCAAATGGTTTAGTAAATGTTAAAGGCAACCAGCATTAAATTAAGTGAAAGCAATGTTAGTGGAGTTATTAACATGACAGAGTGCACAGCACAAAGGGTAGTAAAGTTTCATTACATTTTATGTTTCCTCTTCTACTCTAAAAATTGGTTTTATTTTGCTTTTACTTCCATAAAACCTCTCTGAGTAAAATGACACAGTCTACACAAAGTTCATCTTTTGGACATTACACAGTAGCTTTGTTATTCAATAGGAAATTAGTTATTAACGTCAAAAGGTGCTGAATAAAATCTATTTGATGTATTTTAGGATTAAACAAAAATACTGCTTTAACTAGTGCATATAAAAGTGTAAGTAATAGTAAGCACGGGGAGCTAAAATTTTGCTTATGTATAGTCCTGCTTTTATCCCATGTGGAATTTATACTAGGATGTTTCTTGCAGTCATATATACTGCTTATGTTACTGAATATCTCAGTTATTTGAAGTAGAACATCTTCCAGTTTGGAATGTAAAATATGAAAATATTGTTTGTAAATATGATGACAAGTTTTTCCAAATCTTTAAAGAAGTTTATATTTTTTAAAGTAACCAAAATTTCAGGGGTTGCAAACTCACCAACTACTAAATATCTTTATAATCTGCTCCTAACTGTTAATTATCACAGTACCAACGAATTAAACAGTATTTTATTGCTCAAGGGAGGGAAAGAAAAAATTCTCAATAAAATTTGTTCTTACTGGAAAAAATGTAATTCATCATTTAATATACATACACATGAAGATATGGATTACCTCCTACAGGATAGGGTCTTAAATGATATTTTGCTGTCAGCTATAAAAAATGAATCACTCATGCATTTCATGTACATGTGTCTGTACTCCATGTTTACTATATCTTACTCCAAGCATCATACTACAGAAAAAAAAACAGAACAAACAGCACAGTTTGTAAACTGGGACTCTCGAGCATAGACCTCAGCCAGTTCAGAACAGTATGGGGGAGTTTCAGCCACTTTCAATGACTATACGAACCACATCTCTCTCTGACAGTGCCAGAAAGGAAGTATAAAAGCTCTGAAGTCATACAAATTTCAACATACTTACAAAGATGCAGGAGTAAATTTGAGAAACAAGAACATGATTTTCATTTTTAGATAAGAACATTACCTGAAAGGTTATATATAAAATTTGATTTTTAAATCAACTCTTTTATCAGAAAAACACTTTTAGTGTTTTAGTGTTTAAAACTAAACACTAGTGTTTAGTGTTTAAAACTAAAATCATCTTTATTTCTTCAGTAAATAAATTTCTTCAGTTACTATATAAATGACAAAATCTCTATGAACAGGAAGTGAAGGAAGTGAACTACAATAATAATCTGTCATTACCACAGAAGACACTTTCTTACATGTTTAGCAAAAAAGTAGAAGGCAGCAGCCAAGAAATACTCAAGCATTTAAAATCATCTAAATGCCTTCTGCAGTCACAGGGCCTGAATCTGTGTGGGAATCCCAAAGTCAGCATGCTGCCTTGTGACTCAGGATTCACATATCCCAAACATGCAGGTTCCAGATTTCATTTTGTAGAGCTCTACAGCTACGTTTGTAAATCAATTTTCAGATAACAGTACTGTGTGATCATAATTGGCCACAAAGTAACAACTCATTTACTCGATAGTCTTAATAAGGGTATTTTGCAAATTAATACTATACATAAGCAGAATTTTTAAAGCCATATGAATCGGAGTAGTCTTCAATCAATCAATTTTTTTGATGAGAGCCCTCATAAAGCCCCGTTTTCTTTTCACACTGTCTGATCAGTTATACCACAATAGAACCAATCAAATATGCAAATAAGGAAATAATGATTGAGTTTTACAAGCACGTATGACAAATAAATAAACACCACAGGGATCATTTGGAAAACTGTTTCCATAAGAACATTTATAATTAAAGCCCTACTAAGAGTGTATTTTATTTTAAAAAAACAAAAATCGGGTTTTTTGAACTTTGGAAATTCAAGCCAACTCGGTAATCAGCCTTTCATTTAGGGCCAGGACGTAGCTGCCACGCAGTCCAAGTTCAGAACAAGAAATTCTCATGTTAAAAAAAAAATCTCTTCATCCCAGGGAAACCTGGCAAAAGCTGGTACTTTTGGACAAGTGCCTGCGATTTTAAAATACTTCATCTGTTCGACAGCTTTATAAAACTGCAGCAACACTACCACGAGCAGCCACCTTTGCAGCCGAGCTGTCCAACGACACCTGTAAATCCCCTGAAGCTCTGCCTCGCTGAAGACGCCCACGTTAGAGCACGGCAGCAGGGTCCCACACCCGCAGGAACCCGGGCCGCCCTTCGCAGCGGCCGCCGAAGGGCCACAGCAGCC
>NW_009196290.1:42379-54560 GCF_000690835.1 Fulmarus glacialis | reverse complement strand
GTGGTGGTTGAGGGGGAAGACTCGTCAGGGAGTGAGCAGGGGCTGCCAGGTGCGAGATTCTCTAATCCCTTTTAAAATGGGCTGCTGCGGGATTGCTCTGCGCTTTCCGTACGTTGTTAGCGGCTTTCGGCTTGCTTGGGGGGGTTGGGGGCTGACTGCTGAAGCTGTGGGTAATGCTCTTACGGGCCTCTGCATCACTTGGACACTTCTGAAGTGCTGCCAGGGAGGGCAAGTTTTCTTATATTTTAGGGAAAGCATCTAATTGTAGGAATGCTATGAGTTGCAGGAATAGGTGGTTTACTCTCATCAGTTTAGAGAAAGAACAAGAATGGTTTAAATAGGTGTTTTCAGTTTTGAAATTATTGTTACAATAATTCTGGGATGTCTCAATTCTTATTATCAACTTTTAAATTATTGTTAAAATATTGTTGAAAAGTATGTGAGAGTTAAGTGTTTGCCAGGATTTACTCCAATTATAATGGGTGCTTTGGGGTAGGGCAGCACCACTCTCGTTTTTCTGATAGCGAATGTTGGTGGTAGGAGGCTGGTTTTTGGTTGGTTGCCGAAAATGTGAAAAAACAAGTGAAAAAAGTAATAGAGTTTGAGAACAATGTGCTTCATAGGAGGACAAAGAAAATCAGAGTGTGCAACTGGGAGTGGCGAAAAGAGAGAAAAAAGAGAGGCAAGATTGTGCTGGCGTTTCACACATTTCAGGAGTTTTGCAATCATGTTGGAAAAGCTAAGTTCATTGAAAAAGGGCTAGAGGACACTGAAGAGCTTTGGGAACAAAAGGAAGTTAAATTTAATTTTCTTCTTCACTGTTCCTGGAGGGATATAGGGAGAGCAAAAGTTTTTCTTAAGGTGATTGAAAGACCAGTAAAATAAACTGCTGCAGAAGAAGAGATAAAGAGCTCAGAAATGCTGAAAGTTGGCAGAAGCATAAGTTGCAGTGAAGTACAGGCCATCCCTCTTGCCCACAGAAAGAAGGAAGCCTACAGGGATGGCTTTAATGTAATCATGAGATTTGCAGAGCTTTTGAGAGAGATTTTTAAAGCGTGTTCTGCTCAGTTACTGGAGAAGCTAGATGAAATCCTTTAGAGATAAGCACTATATATGACTTTAGATTTCTATCTGCATTTCAGTAGTGTTCAGAGGTCTCAGGCATGGTGGTGAATCTGTTAGAGTAGGAACTGTCTAGCTGTAAAAATCAAACTTGGTTTCTTTAGTCATGGCGTAGGGGGTTCCAAAAATAAGTGATCTATCCGTGGGCTGATGTTTGTGTTCAACATAATACCATGTTTTTAATTCTCAGTCATTAATGAATTCTTGTTATCTGGTTTGTTTGTTAACATTAAAGCAGTCTAACGCTGTGAAAAGAAAGCTCCAGTCACCACATGGTAACCCACCTTTGAAATGTAAACGTAAGCCATCAATAAACACCTTCAAGAAATGTGCTACGGAAGCTGAGATCAGGGAAAAGGGAAGTTCATCACAAAAATCTCTTCCTAAGAAGCAGTTGACTGACAACCGAAATGAAAGCCAGAAAAGCAAACCTTTCATTAAGACGTCCAGCCTGTTTAGAAACAACCCTGATATCCCAGAAATTCACAGGTATTTTAGACAAATGGGAGGGAAAAATGCCTTGAAATTCAGTGTCTTGAATTCTTGCTGTTGCTTGGGCAAAGCAGTTGCTCGGTACATGTAGTTTCATTGCTGTTTACATAGAATACTATTGTACAGTTTTTAACCACACCGTGTGCTTTGTTTTGTTTTGGTTTGTTTCCCCTAACTCAGAAAAGCAGTACAGCAGGTGCAAGAAAATATTTTCACTACAGATTCTTTTAGTCAGTTGGACCTCCATCCACATCTGGTGAGTGGTAGGAAGGCTGTGTGCCTTGAAACATGCTTTTTTGGGTGGGGGGCAGGTTAGAGAGCTGCACCTTTATTCATGGTGATTTGGACAGACTCACCAGTACTTTGCCTGATTTTGGTAGTCTCTCAGCTCAGCATGCTGGCCAGTGTCCTGACCCATCCCCAAACACACTGTCCCAGCACCCTTCACTGTTTGCAATTGTAAGACCAAAAAAGCACAGAAAACTATTTGGGAGTGCAGTATTTTAACAAGTCTGATATTTCATGATGCACCAGCAATGGTGTAAGTCTGATTAACTAAGAAATATTTTGAGGACCTGGGAACTTCTACATCCAGTTGCCCTGGACCACTAATGTGAAGAATAAGCATCAGTCTTCTGGTTTTTGCTCTGTCTTGTACTACAAAAGGTAACAAAAGGAACAGTTTGACAATGAAACCTGTTTACTGCTCTTTGTTATCTCTCTAGATATCCACAATAAACACTGTCCTAAAGATAAGTAGCATGACCAGGTAAGCAAATTCATATAAGAACTTTGCACTTCATTACTCCTTAAAGTCAATCATCTGTGATTGTTTCATTATATGTAATTGGTTTGTGAAGATCACAGTACCTGTTAAGCTGTCCCACTTGCCATAGGGTTTGTTGCTTTCAAAATTTGGGATGAGAAATAACTTGTAAGTTGCACAGCAAGTCAGTTGTCACAGCTGAAGGTGGAATCTTAGAGTCCTGCCTTCTAATTTGGTACTTAAATCATAAAACGATCTTTTTTCAATTTATCACATCTAATGCCTATCTAGTGACTTTCCTTAGAAATCACCTCTACTGATGTAGCTACACAGCAGAGATGAATGCATGGAATTTGGCTAAACAGTTTTGAAACACTTACTGTGTGTTAAAACTTTAGGACTCTATCCTATGTTGCATTCATATTTCCTAACCCGTTTTGTTTGTTACGCAGTGTTCAGAAGCAAACAATTCCTGTGCTCCTGCAAGGCAAAGATGCTCTAGTAAGATCTCAGACTGGTTCAGGTCGGTATTTAATTGTCAGCCTCCCTCCCTAGGGCATATTAAACTGGATCCCAAATACAGAACCAAAACCTCACGTTGCCAGTACAGCTCATAAAAGTGACAGGCTGGGAAGCCTGGCAGGGACTGCTGTGACACAGACAGATGCTGTGCAAACTTCCGTAACCATGTAGTGCTGGGACTGAATGTTGATGTGCAGCTGCCAGCCATTGCACGTGGGCCTATTCCAAAGCGCATGCTGGGGGCGCAGATCTGGGAGGCCAGCAGAGCTAAGCAGCACACGCTCTTACCGTACAAACTTACGTGCTTGCTCTGCAGCAAACTGTGTCTGGATGTCTCGTTTCCTTGGGTGGGTGGGGATATTTATTTAGATAGACCTCAGTGGGATACCACCACCTCTCTTTTAATTTAACCCTTTGGTGGATTGCCTGTCAATCTTCCATTCTGGAAACTTTCTACTTAATTAAAACTTTTCCAGACTCTGACCTCAGTTTAAGCATGGCAGGAATGGTGGTTTAATTTGCTGGAGTGCTGTAATTGCCACTTTTGGTTTTTGATGGAAAGTCTTCCAATTTTCTCCCTTTTAAAAAGGTAAAACTCTTGCCTATGGGATTCCACTTGTACAGTCTTTGCAAGGAATGGAATCCAAAATACAGGTAGGTGCCACAGAATTAAATATATTTGCTTTTGATATTAAGAGTAATAAAAATAAAATCCAGCTCTTATCTTGTAGTCGTCACTGTCTCTTCTTGATAAAAAGGTCAAGCAGTCTCTCTTCCCCTTTATTTGTGCATGTGGCTTATGTGATCCTCCTGTACTGTTGAGATACAGATGATACAAGAACAATGTTACATATTTCCCATTAGTTCATTCAGTAGGCTAAATTGTAAATAGGCTAAATTGTCAAGTTTGGAGAATGTAGAGTGCAGAAGCAGCAATGGTCTGGAAGCTGGGAGAACTGAAAACAAAGGTTACTGCCATGTCTTTAGGAGAAATAAGTTTCTAATCTTTGACATGGAGTGAGATTTGATAATTGCTCCCAATTTGGGTCATCTGGTTGACCAGAAAATGCTGCTGCAGATCTGCCATCTCTTGTGTATTTCAAGGAAAGAGATCATCCTGACTTTCCTTACGGGTTGAAATGTTTCCAACCCATCCTGGATTGCTACTTTCTGCAGCTACTACCTACACGTTGTTGTGCATCAAACATGAGAGTATTTCTGCAACTCAAAAATACAAGTGTGAAACACTGTGTATGGAATAAAATGTTGGGTATGCCTGTGAGCAAGTTTCCAAGCAGAAAGGAGAAGGCAATGCAGTATTGATATTTGAAAGACTGTTGATTTTTTTTTAAAAGCTGGGAGGGGGGAATACCCCAAACTGTTGTGTACAAACTTGTACTAAAACCCTTCAGAATTCACTTTACTGGCTAATAGCAGTTAGATATGGAAGTGCTGTGTTTATCAGTGCTACATTCTTCTTAGTAGGCCTCTTGTCTTCTCTGTTTGCAGCGCAGTGATGGGCCTTATGCACTCATATTAGTCCCAACAAGAGAGGTAGGTGGCCTTTTTTCTTTCTGATTCTGTCTGAATTTGAGTGTTTGAACACTGATTTTTAGTGTGTAGATGTGGGTCCACCAGGGACTGTATTAAGAAACATTGTCTATCCTTTTTCTTGGATCTTCCCCTCGCAGAAAGAGAGTTTGCTCTCTGGATGCATGTTGTCATTTTTGTTCAATGCCATACCAAACTAAGAAAGAAGGAGTCTCTTAAGTTTTCCTCATGCAGTTGGAAATAATTGTGAAGACTGGAGAAACTCTCTAGCTCAGTGCATGGGAGGGAGAAGCTTGCCTAGTTCACACAGGGGGAAATCAGGTTTGCAAATGTGTAGGTTTATACAAACATTTCATTTTTAAAGTACTTTTTTCAAATCCATAAGTGAATGCTGAAGATGAGGCTTCCAAGAGTTGGTTTCTCCACTGAACTCTCTTCTATTTGATTTATATTATTTGCAATTGCAAAGGCAATTTCAGAGGAGGGTATCAACCTTTTTTTTTTTTTTTGTATGTCAAATGATAATAACTTCCATGTGGAGAATTGATTGCAGGTATCTAGTTTGGAGCACAATATTTTATGCAACCTGCAGTGCAATATCTCAGCTCAGTTCCATGAAAGGAGAAAGCTCTGAAGCTATTTAAATTTTTACAGCAGCAAACTTACTGCCTCTCTAGGATGCTGTATGAATACTAAGCATGTAGGAAACTGTTCATAAGCTTGTTTAAAGGGCTGCCATTGAGAGTACTTATGAAGATAATTTGTAATTACAGTTCGTATTAGTTTTACTTTGTATTGAAAGCAATGGCCTTTCTTGAGAGCTTGGCAAATAATAGTGTGTAGCATGTGTAGTCAAAGCATTTAAAATAGTTTCACTCCCATAACTAAGCCCTGCTCACATACTCATTCCATGAATGAAATCAGGGTGGCACCATTGCTTTTCTTGGTCTTCATTGCCATGGCAGAAATGGCTGTCAGACAGCACATGAAACCCAACAGCTAAATGCTTCCTACTGACCAGGCATTTAGGTTTGCAAGCTTTGTACATACCACCTCCGTTCTGCTGACTGGGAAACGGAGAGGTAGAAAGATCCAGTGGTATCATCACTCTGTGGGTCAGGTGAGGGAATAATGTGTTCTGCCCTGACTGCCAGAAGTTAACTAACCTCTGGGCTGCATTTCCTTTTCATAGTGGTTTTCTTCCAGAAAATGTGCCATTTTCCCTTGTAGTCTTCCAGTGGAGCAAAATCTTCTGTGGCTTCAGCTTGTTTTCTCCCTGGGGCATTCACAGAAGCCAGCAGAAGTTTCTATTGTCCTGAGAGCTGGCTTGTGGAGCTGAACTAATAGAGAGGTTTTTGAACAGATCCAAATATAATAAAAGAAGGGTTATGCAAGAGGATAAAATAATAAGCAGCTTCTAAAAGAAAAATTAAGGATGTATTTAGAATTCTGATGATATACATAACTAGATTAGCTTACAGATTTTTGAGCCAAAGGTGCTTGTAGTCCATCTTTGTAGTCCAGGGACTTTTTCAGAGCTCACTTTCTTTTGTTGATTTCTATAGCTTGCGCTCCAAAGTTTTGATACAATGCAGAAACTACTTAAGGTAAGAATTCAATGCTCTGTGTTCTTATTCCTTGAGCCTCTTGCTGTAAGATGCTAAGCAACTTCAGTTCCTGTGAATTCAACTGAATGTTTAAGGAAATCCAGCATCTGGCAAGATAAATCTATTTGTCTTTAAGTGTGTGATTTCCCTGTGGCATGTTTTAAACTATTACATGAACAATTAAGTCATTAATTATGGCACCTTGGTTGCACATGTTTTCATAAACAGTAGCATAGTCGATTTTCACAACGTTTTGTTTTTAGAAGTACCTACCATTGTTTCCGTCTGAGTTATGAATGGAAACTCTCACAATGACAAGTACCGTTTTACTGAAACTAATACCAGACAGATGGGTTTCAGATGGGGAGTAGAACTTGGTGAACTGCTTTGCCAATTGAATGGCTGGAGAAATTAGAAGGCTTTTAAAATCATTAAATGATAGTGCTTTCCTTTTAATTGAGGCAGAGTATCTTACCATGGGGCTAGAAGGTATCTAAATCATTTATCTGATCCATATTCCCACCTCCTCTTCTGTTTTTCTTCCTTGAAATAAAAAGGCACTTTCCAAGTCTTTTTTAGTGCTGGAATTACCAACTAAGATTTTGTTGTGTCATGCTGAGGTTTAAAGTACTTTAGTCTTCGTCTGTAGTAATTAGAAGTTATTATGAGTAGACTTTTGATGTCCTTCAAAGGATCAAGTCTGGACTGACCCCCTTTTATTATTCTTTGTTACATATAATGTTTAGTAACCATCAAGTCCAGTGTAAACTGTCATAGTGACCCAAAGCAGAAGATTTAGATCATGGTTACTGGACCTTGGAAGGACTGGGTGACTGGAGGGTGTAATATGATTATGTAATTACTGAGAG
This sequence comes from Fulmarus glacialis, assembly GCF_000690835.1. Lineage (NCBI taxonomy): Eukaryota > Metazoa > Chordata > Aves > Procellariiformes > Procellariidae > Fulmarus > Fulmarus glacialis. The sequence continues at coordinate 47,631 of NW_009196290.1, read as the reverse complement.
AGAAAAAGGCTAGTTGAGCTGCTCCTGACGCAATTACTCTAATGCCAACTGCTAGGGTTATATTGCCCGGATCTTGCTTAGACATCTTCCTTATTTTAAACCTTAGAAAGAAACTCTTTTTGTAGCAACTATTTTGTTGGAGCATTTCTGGCAAGCAGTGACCCGTGCAAACTTAAGCCTATTTACCAATCTCACATTTGTGCAATCCTTTCAAGCTGTGCTCTGCTTCTGTCCTGCATTTCCTCTCGAGTGAGGCAATGGCAGTGCTGTGCTTTGATTATCTCCCCTGTAAATATTGGGCAATATTGGATTCAGTGAAGGATTGGACCTCATTGAAGTAAGTGGCAAAAACTCCTGCCAATATCAATGAGACTGACATTTAATGTTCACAGACATGGTGACTGCGTGCATGTAGGTCTGTGTACTTAAGATTTTTCTTAAATTTTCCTTGGCCACAGGAAGATACTGCTTAAAGGCAAGATGAAGAAATAGCGTTGTAGCTTGTCTTTGAACATTTAGGCTACATGGGGAGAAGGAAAAGAAATATTATTACGTAATTGGAAGTGGTGCAAAAATGATTGCATTTCTATCTTCCTAGACGATGTGGGAAGCAAGTTGCATGGCTGGAACTAAAGGTGCCATTGATACGTAGCTGTGGGTGAGAGAGTGCATGTAGACTTTATCTGTTAGATCAAATCAGATGCACACTGCTGTCATCCCCAGTCCTTTCTCTTTTTGCCAAGAAACATCATTTTTGGATTAGGCTCTGTCTCTTTATTAAGAAGAATCTATATTGGTCTTGGTTTTCCTTTCTGTAGCCATTTGCCTGGATTGTGCCTGGAGTGCTAATGGGGGGAGAAAAGAGAAAATCGGAAAAAGCCAGGTAGGAAGCCAACTTCTTAAATTGTATTTTGGGTTCTTCTGCTCTACAGCGTTTTTATCTGTTACTCTTCTTTAGAGTGCTTTTCTTACTGGGAGAGAGGATTGTGAGTTTGGATCAAGCTGTGATCCCCCTGGATCTTACACAGACGCAGTATTCACTTCCCCCAGTTGGATCTATTTCTAAAATGTTGATGAGCCTTTTGAGAAGATGATCTCTTGTGTCAGTATTTTTTTTCCTCTTCTGACAAACACCTGTATTTGCTTACCACCGAGTGCTGTCTACAGTATTTGTTATGGGGGAAATTGCTTTCTGGAGAAGAGATTTCCTGGTGTTAAAAATCTCTTTCTTTTCCCTTTTCGAGAATTGAATTGTAAGCTGGTAATCCAAAATGGAATTTTCATTTCTCTATGTATAAGCATACACAAAAAGAAGTTTACTCTTGACAGTAAAAGAAGTATTCAATGAGAAAAGAAAACCTAGCTTGGGTGTGTTAGATTTTTTTAATATTGTTAATATTTCTTTCCACCCTGTCCTTATCACTGAGTATGCCTCTGAGTATCAATGATGATCAAGGATAAAATTTAGCTGTGCAAGAAATTTCAGTTTTAATCAGTGAGAAAGTACTGTCCCTGCTAATTTTACTATGGCCATGATTTTTTTCCTCTGGAGGTTCCAGTTCCTCACTCTGGGTTCCTGTTCCAGGGTTACTGCTAACTTTTTTGTTTTCCTTTCGGTTTGTTTTGTTTTCCTTTCGGTTTGTTTTGTTTTCCTTTCGGTTTGTTTTGTTTTCCTTTCGGTTTGTTTTGTTTTCCTTTCGGTTTGTTTTGTTTTCCTTTCGGTTTGTTTTCATTTTCTGTGGGGTTTTTTTTGGTTGGTCGGTTTTTGTTTGTTTGTTTGTTTTTTCATCTAAACAGATTGCGTAAAGGGATAAATATCCTCATTTCAACTCCTGGTCGCCTGGTTGATCACATCAAGTCCACAGAATGTATTCATTTCCGTCGCACTCAGTGGCTGATTATTGATGAAGCAGACAGGTAAACTTCCAAGTGTTTAGATATGGAAAATAATTATGATACCCTCTACATCATAATTCACTAAATATTTTTAAAAAATAAGAGAGAGAGCGTACATGTGATCTTAAACCATTCACGCTCAGTGGCCTCAGCCAAGCACCAGATGTCTGGGATTAGGAAGAAATGTCCCCTTTGGGCAGATTATTGTACAAATTCATTGCAGAGATTCTCTCATTGTCTTCTGACATGTCTGACCCTGGCAAAAGTTGAAGATGGAACATGAAGCTAGATGGTCCAAAGATCTGATCAGCTCTAGCACTTCCCCTGATCCTAATTGGCTCATGTAGCATTAAGACTTTCTCCTCGTTCCTTCCTACAGCATCTTTCATCACATCTGCTGTTTTTGTAGGATCCTGGACCTGGGCTTTGAGAAGGATGTAGCTGTGATACTCAATGCTTTAAATGCCGAGAGAGAGACACGTCAGAATGTCCTGCTCTCAGCCACTCTCACGGAAGGTAGGTTATAGACAGATGGTGTCTCTTTTAGCTGAATAATGCACAGGCAACTGCAAAATAGTTGGTTGAGTCTGATTATATTACAACCCAATCTGAAGCCCTTTGCAGAAGTGGAATAATGCCTGTTGATTTCTTTGGGCTTATGACACTTGTCCTTCGTTACTGGAATTTCTGTCAGTGTATATACTTACATGGTCCTTACATATGTCTCACAAATTCCAGAGCAAAATCACCATGAACCTGGGAAGCACTGGTTGGTTTGTTTGTTTGCTTTACAAATATAGAATTAAGGCAAAAAGCTAGTGACAGGACAGTTGTTGTGTGATTTACTCAGTATCATACAAGAAGTCAGTTGCTGAGGCAGGAATTGAGCCAGGCCTCATGACTCCTGCAGATTTGATGGAGTGGAGATGTGTTGTTTTTATTTCCACACACACAGTTAAAAATACAGGACTGCCAAATGCTGTCTATCTGGTCAAGACACTTATGTAAAATAGCACAGTTGGCTGAAGTAGTGATGCTTTTGGTGGAGTCCACAGCAACTAAGCCTGGCTAAGCCCTGAAAAGTGTGAGTTTGTGGAGGTGTTCTGTCAGTGTCTGAAGCATGGCTCACTAGTTCCTTGCCCTTCACTGCTTTTCACTGGAATTGCATTTGTTGGGTTTTTTTATGTGAATATATCATGGCCCTCCCCAGCAGCACCCCAGGCTGGACCTCATGTATTTTTCGTTTTCTGTGATTTAGGAGTAACACGGCTGGCCGATATCAGTTTGAATGACCCCATCAGCATTTCCATAGCAGATGAAATCCAGAAGGCACTCAAACCAGCATCACAAACAGATAGACAAGCCAGTAGTTCATCAAACTGCATGGAGCAGGAAAACTTTGCTGTTCCAGAGAAGCTCAAGCAGTACGTCATGATGGTCCCCAGCAAACTGAGGCTTGTCACGTTAGCAGCTTTTATCCTTGAGAAATGCAAGGTGAGACCTTGTTTGCATTTATATTATTAAGTAGTCCTTCGCCCTTTCCAGCTCCTTTATCTGTTACTCTGTCAAGGATACCATGGATTAGATCTAGGGCTTTGAAGTGCATCTAATGTTCAGGGAGCCACAAGAGAGCTGAGGTGCTGTTTTATCTTTCATTCTGGCAGTGAGATACCTGTGCAGCATGTACGCATACTTTTTTTGTGGGCTTAGTATTTGGTGTCAAACTCTGTAATCCTTTCCCGGATAATCAAATCTCCAGAAGTGGAAGCCATCTAGATCTTATAAAGATCAGGGAATTGGGAGGGGCTTGTGGAAGTGGTCATGTGCAATTTTCTTGTTTTTCTTGCAGTTTGAAAAACACCACAAGATGATCATCTTTTTCTCCAGCTGTGAACAAGTGGAATTCCACTATGAGCTCCTTCTAAAGGTTCTTTCAGGAGGGCTAGAGTCGGAACAACCTGAACGTTCATCTGTCTCCTCTGCACGCTTACAGTTTCTACGACTGCATGGCAACATGGAACAGGAAGTAAGCATTCTCAAAATGTTAGGATACACAGTTTTACTCCTTATTCCCTACGATTTATTATGTGGTTATTTTGGGGAGGAGGGCAGAAGAGAGAACAGAGAGTCATTTCACCTCTAGGGCCCTCACTCTTCCATCTGCTAATGAGAATAAGACTACTGTCCCACTTCCGGAAAGTACCTTGGTAGCTATATCTGAAAAACACAGCTGAAGAGGCAAGAGGTGTTATTTCAGCAGGCTGAGGCAGCCATTCTGTATTCCCAGTGGGTGCACTTAAACCATTTATGTATCCATGGTTCTCTCTCATGCAGTCAAGACAAGCTTTTAATGCCAAAGGAAAACTTCATCCAAGCCCCAAAACATTACTACCCAATAAGTTGCCCCCATTAGATGAGGATGGAGCAGTTTGGCTTTGGTTCTGAAGAACAGTGTCTTGACAGACTGCTCTTTTCCCTGGGATAGAATAATAGCAATATAGCAGTGATCACTCCAAAATAGGTCTGGGTTTTAGCTGGATAGACCTGGCTGATGAGATTGGAGCTTGCTACAAAGGGCTGAGAGGCCCGGAGAAGTGTGTGAAATGAACTGTCACTGCAGCATTTCTCTCAATAGCTGAGGGACCTCCCTTGAAAGTTCAGCCCCTGATCCTGCCCTGGGTCTGTGATGGAGAGAGTTACCACTCTACTCTGAGCTGCACAGCAGAGATGGTAAATGAATAGACTCTTCTGATGAAGCAAGAGGTGAAGAGCCATTGTTTTTCTCACTCATTCCCATCCTGTGGAGACCAGAAACATGTGCTTTGCTGTCCCTGCAGTCTGGCCTTTCCACAGCCTGCCTGCCTGAGCGAGTGAGCAGGCCTGGTCTGGCCCAACTCTACCCTGACCAGCTGTTAAGCCAACAGAACACCACTAAGTAGCTGGCACCAGGGGAAGGGTTTTGCCTTTTTAGTACCCAGTGTGTAATTAGTGCTTGATGTCTTCAAATTAAGAGCATTAATGGAGCTAAATTGTGGATCCCATATGGTACTGCTGAGCACGGCTGCTGTCGTTGTCAACAAGATACAGCGTGCTCTCTTCTTTAATTTTTGTCAGCAGCGGGTTCAGTGTGTCGGCAAGGCCCAAGTTTCCCTTCTTTCCTAGAACAGTACCTCTAGCTGGGAGTCAAGTGTGTAAGGTTTCTTCTATATCATCAATATAACAGGACATTCACTTAACTCCTAGCTAGAACTCTGAGGAGGAAGGCTTGAAACATGGAAACAAGGATATTTTGGAAGGAGGAAGCAAAAGGGACAGGAAGGAAATGGGTATGGTGTTTCTGAGGCCAGAGACAGCCG